>NC_092062.1:31098933-31123933 GCF_039877785.1 Chaetodon trifascialis | reverse complement strand
TTTAAAATTTAACGAATTATAGGTTGTTCTCTAATTTTGATCTCCAGTGTATATATACTGTATATGCAATAGTAGTTGTAGTAGTAGTAGTGTAGTAGTAGTAGTAGATAGATGGATTGATTGATCATTAGACACAGAAAAATAAACAATCTGAAGGATGACATAACAAGGATAACACAAGAACTTATTATGATGTGATATTTTGAGTGAGCTGTCATCATGCTGGAGGCAGTGTGGTAAACATATTTTCTGGAGCTGTCTGGAGCTTGTTAAACTGAAAATATTAACTACTGGCTCAGGATGAAAGGGTGAATATTTGTTCAAAATACTGAGAGTAAGAAAGACATCATTGGTGAATAAGTACAGGTACACAACTGTAAGACCAGCTGTACTGTAATAGAAACAGTGATATAAACGTTTAGTCTATGTGTCTCTCTTTCATTCATGCTCTCATCCCATCTCTCTCTGTCTGTCAGAGTTGATCCAGACAGAGTTCCACCATGTGCGGACGTTGCGGATCATGGAGGGGGTGTACCGGCGCGGGATGCTGGAGGAGGTGATGCTGGAGGCAGGTGTTGTTCACACCATCTTCCCCTGTCTGGATCAGCTGTTGGAGTGGCACTCCAGCTTCCTGTCAGAGCTGCTGAACAAGAGGAAGGAGGGTCTGGTGGAGGGCAGCTCCACCAACTTCACCATCCCCAGGATTGGAGACCTGCTGCTCAGACAGGTAGAGCAGCACAGGTGATCTCTGTTAGTCAGCTGACTGAGGTTTTAATGGTCAGACCTGCCATCACGTAGGATCAGGGTTTCGGGGCTCAAAATAAAAGGTGTTATATAAGACATAACCACCAGTTAAGAGAACATCTCTTCACCCTGGCTGATTGGAAACTCAGCTCAGCTTTAAATGTATTGAAATCATCTAAAAGAGCCAGTGTATTTGAGGGGAAACACCTCCACCTTCTGGACGTTTCACATCATTACAGCAGAAGGCTGTCACTCGCTGAATTTATACAAAAATAAACAAAATACATAAATGATGATGCTGCTGCGTAAAAACATCAATAAACAACACATGATCACTTGATTTGACCCTTTGTGACATTAACTGACCTGAAAACAGAACAAAGTCAATGTATTTAATGTTTCTCCTCATCAGCTTCATTGATTTTTGTAAATATCTGCTGAACATGTATGTGTATGTGTCTAGTTTTCAGGTCAGTGTGCAGACGACATGAAGAAACTCTACTCTGAATTCTGCAGTCGACACCCGAAAGCTGTGAAACTCTACAAAGAAGTTTTAACTCGAGACCGAAGACTGCAGCAGTTCATCAGGGTAAGGACCAGAACCAGGAAGGCGCCTGGAACTAGATCCTGGTTTATCCTAGCGCGTTCAGATCCAGACCTGGGTTTGTTTCAGAATAGACAGTTTTGACCTGGTTTAGCCAGGAATGAAACCTGCTTTAAACATGTTAAGACCTATTTGATGATGTTGATTATATTTCTTTCTCCATCCCATAAACATAGCGTGTCTGTCGTGGTCCTCTGCTGCGTCGTCACGGTGTCCAGGAGTGCATCCTGCTGGTGACACAGCGAATCACAAAGTATCCTGTCCTCATTCAGCGAATCCTTGACAACACCAAAGGTAGCCTATGACCTCTGACCTTCAATAGCCTCTGTTCTAGGGTTAGGGTAATAACCTTAGACCCCTGAAATCTGACCCCTGATGTTGCCATGTCCCTGTGACCTCATGCAGGTAGAGAGGAGGAGGCACAGGCACTGAACCGGGCGCTGCTTCTCTTGAAGGACCTGATCAGCTCGGTGGATAAGGAAGTGCTGGAGTTGGACCGAACCAGGAGGCTACAGGAGATTCAAGCCCGTCTGGACCCTCGGGCCCAGGCAGAGGTCCGGGGAGGAGGAGTGTTCAGAGGAGGAGAGCTGTTGAGAAGGAGGCTCCTCCATGAGGGGACGCTTCTGTGGAAGGTCCAGGGCTCCAGGATGAAAGGTAGAGTAGGCAAATGCTGTATCACCTGTTTTCCTGCTGTGATGCCACACCTAGCTATGTGTGTGGGTCATACATCTCCTAACCAGATACTGTATGTTTGCCTCCAGATGTGCAGGTCCTGCTGATGTCAGACATCTTAGTTTTCCTTCAGGAGAAAGATCAGAAGTTCACTTTTGCATCACTGGTGAGTCACATTCACACCTCATGTTCCACCTCCTGTTCTCTTTATCATGCATCCATCTTCCATCCATTTCCAAACACTTATATGAGTGCAGGTCATGGCATCAGCATGAACATCTTCCTCTCTCAGTTCCTTCTTAAGGATCTCAAGGTGTTCCCAGGTCTGATGGGATATATAATCCCCCCATCATTCAGGATCCACGAGGTGTCCAAATCAGTTACTGAACTGCCTTGGCAGTCCTTTCCACATAAAGGAACAGCCCACAGGTACTGTCCCGGACTTCCATGAGTCAACCAAGACAGTCCAGCAATCACACATTCACACCTTCCGCAAGTCTTCAAGCTCTGCCTCCTCAATGGAGGATGTGTCAGTCGGGTTCAAGAGTTCCTCAAAGTGTTCCCTCCATCATTTGACAATATCGACAGACCAGGTCAGTTGCTTTCGTCCCTGCTGAAAACCATGTGGACACCTTCCGCTGAATCATCTTACAGTTGGTCAGATCATTTTTGAGGCCAACTTGTCCTTTTCCAGTGCCTCCCTCTCTAGTTCTTCTGGCCTCCTGATTCTTTTCTGCTACTTCAGGAGTCCCCTCAGCCAACCGAACTTGAATGGACTCCTTCAGCTTGATAGTCTCCTTCACTGCTCTTGTCCACTGGCAGGTTGTCTGGTTGCTGCCATGTCAGGCACTGATGGTCTTTGGACCACATCTTCACCTTCAATGGAAGAGTTGAACTTGAACCACTCCTCCACTAGATGATCATACTCACCGCACAATAGTAAGCAGCTGACAGCTCTGCTCTTTACATGACTGTTTAAAACATATAGTTGCAGATCTAGTGATATAAATTCAAAGCTGATAATTGATCTTTGGCCTGAGGTGTTCAGGAACCAGGTGCACCATCTCATGCTCAAATATGGTGTTTGTCATGGCCAATGCATGACTGGTACAGGAGTCCAATAACAAGACAACAATCAAGTTATGATCAGATAGGTTGTTCATCGTAATCACCTCCTGATACTATGTTGGTCCATGCAAGTATTGAAGTCCCACAGCAAATATGTGGGATTCGTTGGTTGTGCAAGTCCAGGACAACCCCATCCAGTCACTACTAGAAGGTGAAATACGCTCTGGATATTGTCTACTTTTCTGTCTCATCTGTCTCTCTCTGTTTATCTGACCAGATACCTGTCTTTCCTCCTGTCTCTCTGTCTCAGGACAAGTCTCCAGTAGTCTCTCTGAATAACCTGATTGTCAGAGACATAGCTAATCAGGAGCGTGGGATGTACCTGATCAGTGCCTCCACCCCTCCAGAGATGTATGAGCTGTATGCCTCATCCAAGGACGACCGCAGGACCTGGATGAGCCGCATCCAGCAGACGGCTCTCAGGTTGGTACTGCAGTAGTGCATTAGGAATGCTTGACTCGGCCCTGGTCCTGAAACTGTGTGTAGTACTGCAAGCAGTCTGAATTGGACCTTCTGGGGGGACAGTTTTTACCTTTACTCGACACTGATATTAGAGAGACAGCAGTTAACATGGAGAAAGGGATACAAGTGTCCTGTGCTGGATTTGAACCAGAACCATTGCAGTTAATTTTCTGCATCTTAACCTCTAACCATCAGAGGAGTCCTGGTTTGTCTTGAAGCTGGTTGTTTGTTTTGGTCAGTTCAGACCACAAGCTACTGGTCCATTTCCATATTGTCCACAATGTGCTGCACTACAATCACCAGCAAAACAGTAGAACAGGCTGACTCTGACTTATAGGCGGCCTTATATTTTTGACTGCCGTATACATCTGTCCCACTCTCTCTCTCTTGCTCTCCCTCTCTGACTCAACCGGTGGAGGCAGATGGCCGCCCACCCAGAGTCTGGTTCAGTCTGAGGTTTCTGCCTGTTAAAAGGAAGTTTTTCCTCGCCACTGTCGCCAAGTGCTGCTCATGAGGGAATTGTTGGTTCTCTGTAGATAAAGAGCTCAGTCTGTAGCAGCTCTATATGGAAAGTGTCCTGAGACAACTTCTGTTGTGATTTGGTGCTATACAAATAAAATTGAATTGAATTGAATTTGTTGGTCATATTTCAGTATGAAATCTCCTGCTGCTTTGATTTGCTCCTGTTTGCCCCTGAAAATTTTTAGCACTACATTATGTGACATATTAATACAAATTGAATACTTCCTTTACCCATTTCAAATCAACCTTTCAATGGACAGAATCTCTTTGTTTCCTAACAAGGCTTTTATTGTGAAACACTTGCAAGAACAATGTGAATGATGCAGTGACCTGCACACTTGCCATACCATGATGCTTGTGTTGTGCGTCTTGTGTTACTTGTATGTTAGTATAGGCAACATGCACTGTGTTGCACATATGTTGATTATCTTGTTGAATTTATGAAATTAAAGGACATGTGCAATGTGTTTACTTGGCCAAATATATAACAGGCCTGTATCTGGTAATGGTAACTATAACTTTTAAATTCAATTCAATTTTATTTGTATAGCGCCAAATCACAACAGAAGTTGTCTCAGGACACTTTCCATATAGAGCTGCTACAGACCAAACTCTTTATCTACAGAGAAACCAACAATTCCCCCATGAGCAAGCATTTGGTGACAGTGGCGAGGAAAAACTTCCTTTTAACAGGCAGAAACCTTGAGCAGAACCAGACTCTGGGTGGGCGGCCATCTGCCTCGACCGGCTGGGTTAGAGAGGAAGAGCAAGAGAGGGAGAGTGAGACAGACAGACAGACAGACAGACAGACAGACAGACAGACACGCAGTCACAGTAACAGTGACAGTGGATGTAATAACAGCAGTAGCAGTTGCAGTGGATGTCAGGCAGGGCCAAGGCAGGAGACGCAGCTGAAATCCACAATCCAGATTCAGCCACTGTCCATGGGAACCTGCAAGACGACAAAGCACAGAGACTCCGGGGAAGGAGCTAAGTTAGTAACACGCCGTGGTAGGACATGAGAGCGTGCGGATGGAGAGGGACAGAAGGACAGAGGAGCTCGGTGTGTCTTTGGATGTCCCCCGACAGTCTAATCCTATAGCTGCATAACTAGGGGCTGGTCCAGGACCAGCCTGAGCCAGCCCTAACTATAAGCTTTATCAAAGAGGACAGTTTTAAGACGACTCTTAAATGTAGAGACAGTGTCTGCCTCCCGGACAAAGACTGAAGATGGTTCCACAGGAGAGGAGCTTGATAGCTAAATGCTCTGACTGACACAGCAGTACAAAGAAGGCTGGACCCAAAAGCGGAGTGGCAATTAAAGGCCGTTTATTTAACAAAAGTCACCACAAATGAAAACACTCAGCGGCAGGTAAAGCAACGCTCAGCTGAGGAAGGCAGTCACTGCTGGAGGGAAACTCGACAGCTGAAACACAAAACTCCATTACGGGAAAAAGGCACACAAAAACAAACTGTACTGGAGGAAAACTCGGCAGCGCTAGAGAAACCAAAATCACCGTAAGGGAAAAAGAGCTATAACTCAAAACACACGAGAGAACCGTACTCAGATAACTCTGCGTCGGGAGATACGTGGCAGGGACCAAAGACCATCAGCCCGTAAATACACACTCAGGGAGGAACCACAGTCTTCTGGCGGCTGAGAGTGAGAGGAGCGTGCTGAAGAGAGGGAGCTCTGATCAGTGAGAATTAATTGCAGGTGCGTCTGGTCTATTAGTCTCAGGTGAGAGCAGCCCTGCCCCTGCCAGGTATCAGCCCTGGAGAGACACGAAACACAGGCTGCTTTTCATTCCATAAATTGGTCTCCTCGTCTCCTCCACTCGCTTCCTCTCCTCGCGTCTTAGCTCCGCCCAGCGAGGACATGAAAGAGGGATGCGAGGAAGGGACGTGAGGACGAAGGAGACGAAACTCCGAAATGAAAAATCCTCGCTCCGCAGCGTCAGTCCGAAGCGACGTCACTTACTGATGACGTTTGCACAGCTGTAAAAGCTGTAAAACGTGATATTATGGTCAGATCTGCAGTCACACTGTTCTACTCCTGATTGCTATTGATGAGGTTTCAATTAAATGCCGTTAGAGGCGTAACAGAGGACGGCTGTGCGGTAGATTAAACCAGCAGCCTTGTAGCCTCGCTTTAAAAAACCATAATATACCAAGAATTTTCATTCATTTCTTCGTGACAGACACAGTTGTTAAAAGGACACAGTTGAAACAAGAATCAGGACGACATTTGTGAAGACCTGCTCCCGCCATGATTCAAACGTGCGCCACATACAACACGCCCCTTAAATAATAAAGACTTCGTAGGATACACCGGTGTGTCCTCACTCTGATCTCCTTCAGAAGCCTCCTCTCTCCTCGCTCCTCGTCTCCTCGTCTCCTTCAGGTGCATTTAAGCAATTGGAAGATCCTTCATCATGGCGGAGGGGAAACGACTTCCGGGTCGACGAAGGAGAGAGGAGACGAGGAGACGAGGAGGCACAATTCAACGTAATGAAAAGCACCCACAGAGACATAACGGACACCAAAACCCAGCAATAACACTGACTCCTGTTCTGCTTTTGGAGACTTTAGGAACCATAAGTAGAAATGCATTCTGGGAACGCAGTGTTGGAGTAGGGCAATAAGGTACTATGAGCTCTTTAAGATAAGAAGGTGTCTGGCCATTTATGGCTTTGTAAGTAAGGAGGAGAATTTTAAACTCTATTCTAAACTTTACAGGGAGCCAGTGCAGAGCGGCGAGTATTGGAGAAATATGATCTCTCTTCCTGGTTTTTGGTTGGCCATTATTTGGAACATGGCTTTTGTTTAAAAATAGAGTAATTTTTCTTGAATGTTTTATATATTTAAAGTAGTTATTTTTTACTACCCCAAGAAAATCACTGGATCTAACCTGGTCACCCCAGTAGGAAAATTCAGGCTATGCTGCTGTTTCTTCGGTCCGCAAAGTCTTTTATATTTGTCAAGCTGGACCGCTCAGTGGCTGAGTGTGACATCCCTGGTTTAGAAGGCATTGTTGGTTAAATAGACTGTTGTCAAACATCAATTCTGTTGTAATACACCGTGTAATACAGAATCAGATACTAATCCCAGAGGGGACAGTGGGTATTGTTGAGTGTTGTGTATTAGTTATATATGGAAGTATGTAGTACCATGGTTAGTACTGTTTAACAAGTCTGTTTAACTATGTTGCTCTCCATAGTACAGTGTAGCAATGTATAGTACATTATAGTACATGGTATGAAGTACAGTATTTAGTCCTCAGGACTTCACAGTATTGTGTGTTTTGTCGGTAGTTGTCCATCCAGAGACGAGTTTCCTCTCATCGAGACTGAAGACAAAGCTTTACTGCGCAGACTGCGAGGTACAACACTGCTCCCTCTACTACACCTTCTACTAAACCTCCTCCTTCTTCACTTTCTTACTTTCTTCACCTCCTACTTCTTCTCCTTCACCTCTCTGCCACCTCCTGTTTCTCTTTCTTCACCTCTTTTTTCTGCATCTGTTTCTTGTCCTGTCAAGATGTACTTAAAAAGATAAAATCTCACCTATTTCAAATCTAATTCAACATTTTCCCTCTCCCCATTCTCCTACTCCTCTTCCTCCCCAGCTGACATCCAGCAGAAGGACAGGGAGGTGCTAGAGCTCCTGCAGGAGCGAGTCACTTTGTTTTCTGACCTGGTGGAGGCAACAGGAAGAGGAGGAGGTGAAGAAGAAGGAGATATGGAGCTCAGCATCTCCTCCCCCAGGACCACTACATCCTCCTCCTGCAGGAACCTGTTCAGAGCTGACACTCCTCACGCTCCTCAGGCTGAGCCGCTCCTCACCGCCTCCATCACCGAAGGTGAGTTTTTATTTGCAGTTTTCATGTGAAATGAAACAACAGACTGAAACTGAATCACTTGGTGTTTTATGTGTTTTCAGTGGACAGACTGACTGAGCTGCTGCTGGATGCCAACATCCAGAAATCCACTGTGACCAACGGCAACCAAGAGCTCAGCAGTGAGTCACCTGTTGTCACCTGAAATCTGATGAAAGTTAAAGAAAAACTATTGTCTGAGTATCAACGCGTCTGTAGTCTTTTCTCAGTGTCTTTCAGATTATTTCTTCTGTTCAAGATGTGATAATCAATTATTCTGCTGTTAATTTTCTCAATTAATCGTTTTGTCCGTAAAATCAGAAGACTCTGGCAAAATGGTTGAATTTCTCAGAGTTGGTGACGACACCTTCATATGTCTAGTTAAAGTGTATAATTTATTAGAAACCATGTGAACCCCCCTCACCTCATTGTCCCCTACAGTGGATGCCAAAAATCTGATTAAACACAGAAGTCTCTCACAAGAGTCAGTGTTTGGTTTGTCCGTTCTGGGCTACTGTAGAAACATGAAAATATGGTGGAGTCTGTGGAAGAGGAGCTGCTCCCTCTGTAGATGTAAAGAGCTCATTCTGAGAAAACAAAAACACAGCAATTGTTATTTTCAGGTGATTGTGCTCTGATCAAAACAAAACTGGATATTCTAAAACATTTCTGCTGATAGAGACCCATGAATTGTCCCCACTGGACCTTTAAGTTGGACAAACAGTTCAAAACCCCCAAATATTCTGTTTACTGTGAAATAAAACTGAGAAAACAGAAAATCAACACATTTGAGCAGCCAGATTTTTTTTGCATTTTTTGGCTAACTAAAATAATTATTTGATCATCAACATCGTTGCAGAATAGTTTTCAGTACATCAACTTATTGCAGCTCAACTCTGTGTGTGTGTGTGTGTGTGTGTGTGTGTGTGTGTGTGTGTGTGTGTGTGTGTGTGTGTGTGTGTGCACGCGTTGACTTCAGACTGACTGACCTTTGACCTCAGCAGAAGTTCCAGTTCTTTCGACACTGCCCTCTAATGTTTGACAGCAGCAGATTGACCTGTCTGTCTTCGTGTCTCTGTCTCACTCTCAGATGGTGACCCTGGTTCTCCAAATGGTTCTTTAGAACTGAACAGCAGCTCCTCAAAGGTAAAATCACCTTCTCACCTTTAACCTCTGAACATAAATGTTTGACTTCAAATTGCAGGTTTTACTTTATTCAAACAAAAAATGAAAGATCATCTGCAGAAAAACTGAAACCAAGTTTGATCACTGGACACCCCCAGAGGATATGATTTGCATTATTTGTCTTACAGAGTCTCCAACAGGTGTCCCCACTGCCCTGATGCTTTTTCTGGGCAGGGGTTACAAAAATTGAACAATGTTTTTCCAACAGAATTCCCTCCACGAGTTGGAGCTTGAGGTCATCCATTGAAATTTGTGGATCTTTTCCCAACTTTCAACTGAAATAATTAAATTTCCTTCTTTTTCCCACTTATTTCTTATGTGGTCTGTGTCACCTTGTTTAGACAACAGAATGCCATTATAGAGCTTAGTTAGTGCATGAACCTGATTTCAGACAGACAGACATCCAAGAATCCTGGTTCGACTGTTTCCCAAGTTTCTCGTAGATTTTGATTAAAATAGGATCTAACCTGCAGATATCTATAGAAGTCATCCTTTTCCAAACTATTAGACCTCAGAAGTTCCTCAAAACTGTGAAACAACCCCCTCTGGATAAATGTGTGATAGGTGGTTAATCCTTTTGGGATCCATCCTTTAAATCTCCCATCATACTTGTTTGGCTCAAAAGCTGAGTCTGACCTTCCCTTTCTGATGGAAATGATGGACTTCAGACTTTGTCATCAGTCAATCAGTCAGCCCACTGTCAGTTAACAGGAGGAGAAAACATCTTCAGCCAAACTGTGTTTCAGACGGATGGGGCTCTATTTTCGACTCCGCCGCCGGCGCAGTGGTATTTTCGAGCAGCGCAGGCAGGCGCACGGCGCACTTGGTATTTTGGTAAACCAAGGCGTACAGAGGTGCAACAGGATGGGCGTTGCAGTGCAGTAGGGGGGAGGTGTCGGCATAATGAGCCAGCGCGTTGGGATTTTCGACCATTTTGGTCTGCGCCGGGGGCGTAAAAGTGTACTGAAAGCTCGCCACCCCAGACCTGGTCAACTCCTGGTGGATTTTCATAAACTGACGGAGTCGTGCGCTCATGTCACCAACACCTCACAGTCAGGTTTCCACAGTGTCTGGCATTTCACTGCGATCAATAATTAGCAACAGCCGCAATTCAATGCAACTATCTGAGTCTGCACATACATACACATACAGTAAATTTATATATTTTGATCTGTCTCTCATGTGACCACATCGAAAGACAAACTGACAAAGTCCAGTTGCAAACGATTGAATGCCCTGAAGCTTACAATGACCTGCATGAATGAGAATATTCAATTCAATTCAATTCAATTTTATTTGTATAGCGCCAAATCACAACAGAAGTTGTCTCAGGACACTTTCCATATAGAGCTGGTACAGACCAAACTCTTTATCTACAAAGAAACCAACAATTCCCCCATGAGCAAGCACTTGGCGACAGCGGCGAGGAAAAACTTCCTTTAACAGGCAGAAACCTCGAGCAGAACCAGACTCTGGGTGGGCGGCCATCTGCCTCGACCGGTTGGGTGAGAGAGGAAGAGCAAGAGAGGGAGAGTGAGACAGACAGACAGACAGACAGACAGACAGACAGACAGACAGACAGGCAGACAGACAGACAGAAATGCAGTCAGAGAGAGAGAGAGACAGAGACAGAGACAGAGACAGAGACAGAGAGACAGACATGCAGTCACAGTAACAGTGACAGTGGATGTAATAACAGCAGTAGCAGTTGCAGTGGATGTCAGGCAGGGCCAAGGCAGGAGACGCAGCTGAAATCCACAATCCAGATTCAGCCACTGTCCATGGGAACCTGCAAGACGACAAAGCACAGAGACTCCGGGGAAGGAGCTAAGTTAGTAACACGCCGTGGTAGGACATGAGAGCGTGCGGATGGAGAGGGACAGAAGGACAGAGGAGCTCGGTGTATCTTTGGATGTCCCCCGACAGTCTAATCCTATAGCAGCATAACTAGGGGCTGGTCCAGGACCAGCCTGAGCCAGCCCTAACTATAAGCTTTATCAAAGAGGACAGTTTTAAGCCTACTCTTAAATGTAGAGACAGTGTCTGCCTCCCGGACAAAGACTGAAGATGGTTCCACAGGAGAGGAGCTTGATAGCTAAATGCTCTGACTCCTGTTCTGCTTTTTGAGACTTTAGGAACCATAAGTAGAAATGCATTCTGGGAACGCAGTGTTGGAGTAGGGCAATAAGGTACTATGAGCTCTTTAAGATAAGAAGGTGCCCGGCCACTTATGGCTTTGTAAGTAAGGAGGAGAATTTTAAACTCTATTCTAAACTTTACAGGGAGCCAGTGCAGAGCGGCGAGTATTGGAGAAATATGATCTCGCTTCCTGGTTTTTGTCAGAACACGTGCTGCAGCGTTCTGGAGCAACTGGAGAATATTCAGCAATGAATTTGGGCAGCCTGATAGTAAAGAATTGCAATAATCCAGCCTGGAAGTTACGAATGCATGGACTAGTTTTTCTGCATCATTTTGAGACAAAATATGCCTGATTTTTGCGATATTACGTAGGTGAAAAAAGGCAGTCCTTGAAATTTGTTTTACATGGGAGTGAAAGGACATGTCTTGGTCAAAGATAACTCCCAGATTCTTTACAGTGGTGCTGGAGACCAGCGCAATGCCATCCATAGCTGCTATGTCATCAGAAAGTGACTTTCTAAGATGTTTAGGGCCGAATACTATAACTTCAGTTTTGTCCGAGTTTAGCATCAGAAAATTCCAGGTCATCCAGGTCTTTATGTCATGAAGACATGCTTGTAGTCTAGTTAACTGACTGGTTTCTTCCGGCTTCATTGATAAATATAGCTGGGTATCATCTGCATAGCAATGAAAATTTATTGAGTGCTTCCTGATAATCACAGGCATCCTTTCAAGAATAGAATTAGAATAAAATGAGAAAAGAAAGAAAAGAGAGAGAACTATATATATAAAAAGCAAATATAAAAACAAAATATTTATATTGAGAATAAATATATAAACAAAATATAGAACAGAATATAAAACAATATATATACACTGAGAAAAAATAAACATGATATACAAACGGGTGTGCAAAGAAATACAGACACGTCATGAGACATGAGTGACGTCAGTTTCCTCCTGGGAGAAGTTTGGACGTCGGACACTTTCCTGCGCAGTTCAGTCTCCTGGAAACTTGCCATGTGCCTGGCCAGCGGCGTTCTTAAAGGTGAGGCGAGGAGCTGCTGTGATTGGTGATTTGACTCGGCTGTGTCAAACCCACTCCACGCCTTCTCCCCTCCCTCTTTCCGAGTTGCGCCGCTGGGTGGGACTGAGATGAGAAGGGGGAGGAGATGCGTCGGCGGCGCAGTGCACGAAAATACCAAAGTCTGCGCCGCCACGCCCCAACGGCGCAGCGACCTGACTTTGCACCGCGCCTGTGCCTCGCCGGCGGCAGAGTCGAAAATAGAGCCCTTAGTCTTTTCACATGGTTAGAAATCACAGGCAAGAAACAAACCCAACAAGTATGAAAAATTAAGTTTCCAGCAAATTTAACATTATTTTTAATGAATCTCAGCTGTTTTTTAAAAAGGAAATTCATCTGGAAAAGAACAGACCATCATTCATTTCATACTATAAGTCTGTCTAATTGTAGAATAATGTAGTCTGTATTCATGATGTAGAATTTCGGTGATGTTGTTTCCATGGTAACTTGTTAACAGGTCACATATAGATATGATCAAAGGCATGAAGTTATATTTGTTGCTGTTGAAGAATATAAGTGACAGAACAGCGGGTCATATTTTCATCCTTGATGATGGTGACGGCCACATTAGAGGAAACTCATTGTCAAACCGGTTTGAACAATGTAAACAGTCTTTTTAGGTTTACGGAACATTTCTGACTCGTTTTTGTCTCTCAGGACAGAAACGGTAACCAGCTGCAGGAACGAACTCTGAACGAGGTAACCGACACTTCACTGTTCCCTTATCTGATCGTTCTTCACTCCTCCATCCTCATGTCATGAAATAAAATCTATCGTGAAGTTTTTATTTTAAGAGACGAATATTTCACTCTGATCTCTTTGACATCACTGAAAGCAAATCAATAGCACTACTACAAGATGTAACATCAAAGCGGTCAAAACAGGCTGCAAATCAGATAACTGACAGCCAAACAGGTTGTGTCCCTGTGATCTGCTCCGGCTCTAATCTAACTGTGTCCTGGCTGTGATCCGACTGTGATCCAGCTGTGATCCGGCTGTGATCCGGCTCTAATCTAACTGTGATCCGACTGTGATCCAGCTGTGATCCGACTGTGATCCAGCTGTGATCCGACTGTGATCCGGCTGTGATCCAGCTGTGATCTGACTGTGATCCGACTGTGATCCAGCTGTGATCCGACTGTGATCCGGCTGTGATCCGACTGTGATCCGACTGTGATCCAGCTGTGATCCGGCTGTGATCCGACTGTGATCCGACTGTGATCCAGCTGTGATCCGGCTGTGATCCGACTGTGATCCGACTGTGATCCGGCTCTAATCTAACTGTGTTCCGGCTGTGATCCGACTGTGATCCGGCTGTGATCCGGCTCTAATCTAACTGTGTTCCGGCTGTGATCCAGCTGTAATCCAGCTGTGATCCGACTGTGATCCGACTGTGATCCAGCTGTGATCCGACTGTGATCCGACTGTGATCCAGCTGTGATCCGACTGTGATCCAGCTGTGATCCAACTGTGATCCAGCTGTGATCCAGCTGTGATCCGACTGTGATCCGGCTGTGATCCGGCTCTAATCTAACTGTGTTCCGGTTGTGATCCGACTGTGTTCCGGCTGTGATCCAACTGTGATCCGACTGTGATCCAGCTGTGATCCGACTGTGATCCGACTGTGATCCAGCTGTGATCCGACTGTGATCCGGCTGTGATCCAGCTGTGATCTGGCTGTGATCTGGCTGCTGTAATATAAAACTGGGATCAGCATCCTTGGTGTCTGTTGGGGGTTTAACCGTTTAAACAATCTTTGGGTTCTGCTCAGAGAACACAGGAAGTCATTTACAGAGACTGTATCAGACAATAAAATGCATTGCAATGTCATTTGGAAGTGAGATGCACTTACTTTCTGTTCTGTTAGAGCAGTTATTAACCACTGACACCTGTCGTCACCACAGGAAATCCGTCAGCGATTGATCAGTCTGAGCATGCAGCTTCACGCCATGCAGGTATGACATTCATCATGTGACAATGACAAAGATGGGCGTACATTACATAGAGTGACACATCTGCCTTCCACCGCATTGACTCTGCCCCCAGGCTGCTGTGATTCGTCAGGACTCAATCCTGGAGCTGGCAGTTGGAACAGACCCTGCCCCCTCTGGCCCTGGGCCCCACCTCAGTCGTTCGATGTCACGGGACACGGGGCTGGACGCCGGCGCAGAGGCGGTGTTGTTGCGGCGACAGGTGGAACTGCTGCAGGAGGAGGTGACAAGGCTGCGTCTGAGGGGGGAGGAGCCAACCAGAGAGGAGGCGGGGCCAGGAAGCAGGAAGAAGAGCAACGGAAAGATGAGTGATGTCGTCATAGGAGAACAGGTGGGTCGAGTGTTTCACTAAAGTCATAGTGTGTCTGTGGAAGCTGTGAGCCATTTTTGTTATTTTATGGTGACGTTTTCAATTAGTATTAAAAGGTCTGAAGGGTTTCTCCACTCAGAACATAGGATCACATGTTCAGAAAGAAAGAAACAGATGTGTTTATCAGCTCCAATAAGAATTAAAATTAGGAGTCACCTGCCCCATAATGAAGGTTAATTATTAAATGTAATGTGAATGTAATGTGATTCTCAGATTTATTCACGTGGTGAGATTTAACATCTCAGCATTTACTTTCCAGTAAACTCAAAGTATATTCTTTAAGTCCAACAGTCAGTGTCCCACAGGACACGTCCATCAATACATTTCCATACAGCAGCAACAGACACACACAGAGATGCAGCAGAGGAGGCTTTTCCAGTAACCACAGACCTGCTGAGCTGGAGCTGCAGCATGAAGCGTGGAGCAAACGTTAGCTCAGGCTACGAGAGACGACACAAAAAGCTACGAGAAGAAACAGGTTCCATATCAAAGCTGCTGCTCTGATTCTTTAAATGAGGCCGAACGTTCACAGTTTCTCTGACTGTCCTCAGCGTGAGACACTGCTCCAGCCTTAAGGCTACAACACATGCTGCTAGCCACGTTGGCCACAGAACGTGCTAACGCCAAACTCAACAGGTTCCAAACCAAAATAAAATAACTTACCAAGTGAAAATATTGTAGGCGTAAGGTGGACTTAGCTAGCAAGCCAAGCTCAAATAAATGAATGTGTCATTGTCAGCAGGTGAGCCGGCGGCGTGGCAGCAGGGATCTGGAGCCACGCCCCCTCGCCCCATTGGCCAGCCAGGATCCAGTCGACAAGGAAGGAAGCAATGAGGAAGAGGAGGAAGGGATGAGGATTTCGCCTCGCTCTGACAGCCCCAGAGGTCAGTTTAGCTCATTTTATGTCAACATTCAATTGTCCTGATGGTGACAATGTCTTAATGGCAACGTGGTAATGTAATAATTTTGAATGATTATTTAACACAACATCATTTTAACATTATGTGATGCTGTCACCTTGGTAACCCATGACCTCTGACCTCTCAGACCTGCAGGACATCCCAGAGGAGAGCGAGTGTGGAGCTGATCCCAGTTAACATCACACCTACACCTGATGACCTCAGGGACCTCTCCTGATGTCACTGTGATGTCACCGTGATGTCACTGTGTTGTCATAGCTGTTTCAGTCACTGTCAGACTTTTATACTGAAAGTCAGAGATGATGTCATTGCCTTTTTACAGAAGTGTTTTTGACCAAATCGCACATCAGGTGCTGTAGTTTTATTCCTGAGATGCTTCTGATGTTGCTGTTAGTTTAGAAACAGGAAGTATAACCATGTAACCTGTTTACATTATCACATCAGCTGGACCCGCCCCCTGTACAATGGGATTGGGGGGGGGGGGGGGGGGGGGGGGGGGGATTTAATAGCTCATTGGACTTGAAGGCCGAGTGGAGTTCCTGTCTGCTTTCCTCAGTGAAACTCAAAGATGAGACACTTTAATGGTCACCACACTACATTACCCAGAATACTTTTGGATATCAACACCCGCAGTCACCACCTGCTCAATTGCTTAATCCCACACAGGCTGATTTGTCCATTGAAGTCAGGGATTTGGTTCTAATCTGTTCTGATCTGCGTTCCAACATAAACTTTATTTATATGAAATCTTAGAACAAGTAGTTTAACATTAGAAACATGAGATCATGTAGGATTGTACTATCAGAATAGTCCAAGAAACTAAAGTTTGTGGTTCTGTCATATGTGAAACCAAAAACCATATTTGTAAGTTTGGAACTTTTAAGTAAGTTTACAGAAATCTCTCCAGAATTCAGACTTCAGCCCCCGAACGAGTGACGGAGCAGGAAGTTTGGTTTGTGTCAGCAATAAAGAGTAAAATGAAGAGCAGGAGGAGGCAGATCAACCTCACAGCCTGACAGAAGGATTTTAGGGTGGCTGGGGGGTCAGCTCAGGGGCTGGGGGGGTGGATTATATATTGAGTAGTAGATTATGGTGTTTTAAACAAACAGGAAGCTGTTTGCTGTCTTCCTGTCTGCTGTATGTTAGCATGTTAGCATGTTTCTTTTGTACTTGTATTGAAGCTGAACGTACTTTGTCTTTGTGGGTGGTTTTAAGCAGCTTGTTTAAGGATGTTTTTTACTCAGATGCTGAACCCGTCAACTCCTTTAGGATATTATTTTAACCAAAATGCTTCGATCTGCTGAGCAGAATTTTCTTCACAGCCGCTGCTCTTCATCAAACATGGTGGAATATCGGCTTTCATGTTTCAAAAAGAGAAAAAACTTGAAGATCACACATAACGGTTGAAAAAAGAGTTTCTTTGTGTTAAACAGATTTGACAAATATTAACTTGAATGTTATAGATGAAGGAATCTGAAGCATGGTGGAAGCAGCCACCGTAGACAAAGCTCCGTCTCCACTGACTGATGTTTGTCCTGTGTAGCCATTGATGATGACGATGATGTCATTCTGATCGAAAGTATAAAACAATGTGAACGCCACAGCTTAGACAAAATATTTCACTAAACAAACGGACTAAATGCTGCATCATAAACTCGTCATCATCATTTGAATGAAAGATGAAAATGAATTAAAAATCACACCGAGCAATCACACCAAAAACAGGCTCATATGTAGAAATAATCCACAGAATTTTTTTCAATTATTTTATATGATAATAATATTTACACATCAAACTGAGTCAGTCTGCAGTTCAAAACAATAAAAATTGATAAGATATATTAAATAAATATTGATAAGGTGTTATTTCAACATCACCTTAGTTTTTCAGTGTTTCTGAAATGTGGATTACAACAATGTGCTTCTCATGGTTGATTGTTCCAGGTGTTTTTGTATCATGTGATCAACTGCAGCTTTTTTATCATTTCACCTTGTTTTTTTTTCTTCTTGTCTTAAGAGTCAAAAATAACTCTAACTGAAGAGAAAGCTGAAGTTTTTTCAGCAAGAAATCTGACGACTTGAATCAGTTTATTTTTATTTTAAAACATCAAAGTTTGACTTTGAGTCTCTTTGCACCTCACCTGCAGACAACGGCCGCACAGGTTCGTGCTGCTCGGCCGTCGATGCAGGTGAGGTGTTCAGGTGATGACGCCTGACAGCAGTTTGAGGTTCAGACTGAGCTCAGACTTTGTTAAATCTGAACTGGAGTCAGAAACACAGCAGCTTCTTATTTTAATGTTGGTTTAGAAACGTTGGACTGAAGTTTGTGTCCGTATAAAGATTTGATCAGAAAACTGTAAATTATGTTTGTTGTAATTTTATTGTTTTGCTGCTCTCACTGTGTTTGTGTGCTCATGATAAATCTAATCAGCTGGAGAAAATGCTGCTGCTTTTATTTCCAGACACTGAAGTCTGATAAAACTGATAAAAACCGAGAAGAGTCAATGAATCAACGCGTTGAAGACCACATTCACACTTGAGTCAGAAAAGCAGCCTCAGACATTTTTCAGTGTGCAGATTTATTCTCAACAGCTCTCGTCTTATTTCATTATTGCCTCTAATGTCAAAGTCCAAACGTGTTTCAGCCAGGATGAAATAACATCTGGTTTCTCATTGAACTCTTGTGTATATTTCTTCAGTCCTTGACCTTTTGCAGAAAGGCTTCTGGCATCCCACGACCAGTCGCTGACTGCAGTAAGCCATCATGGGGGGTGGACGTGTCATGTAACATTTCTACAGTCAGAGTAGAAATTTATGCATATTAACATTTCCAACCTTCCTGATGACTTCTTAAAGTGTGATCTGTCACTGCAAACTTCAGAGAAATCTCCTGCAGAATCAGTGTTTGAGGCGAATGAATGCAGATTCACTGCCATGTTTGCAGCGTCGGTACGTGATGCTTTATTTTCCACTTAAAATAGTAATAATACGTCTTTTTTTGCTTTTGGACTTCATGGCCTTAATAAACAGTGCTCTGCTTCACACCACAATCACAACAGTAGCATCCACTGCAGCAGCACGTTGAAAACACTTTGCCTCTGCTTTGCTCTGGTCTGCCACAAGCCTTATCCTTTCACATTTAAAGCACCTGAATGGTTTGGGACATATTCTATAGGAGAGCTCATGCACCCAGTCATTTCTGTAACATGGCTTTGAGGTCTTCCAGACTGATTTCTACAGGAACTCCATTAATCACTGTCAATATCTTATCGTACAGTCTCACTGGACTCACTGTGACTGGATACTGAATTCCTCGTCTTAGCATTCTTTGATATTTTTCAGTTCATAGATTCAACATTTTCAAAATGTATCAGCATCCTTATTGTTATAATTTTGTCATCTTCTGCAGTTCAGCCCTGCGGTGTCCAGTTTGTGCTCTTCTTCATCCACCTCTTTGACATACATTGTCAACCAAAACCACAAAGAGAGCCATGTCTGCCTGTCGTCATTTCCTGTATATGAATGAGCATATGGTTGCCATCCGCCACTTGTCTGCAGCTCGATCCTTCACTATTTTCCTGGATCTTTGATGATGGTGGAAATGGTTGGATGAGGAGATGGATGAAGATGGAAGTGACCTCAAATACATCCACAGTAATATTTTTTGATGGTGCACCCAAAACATTATATTCATCCCACACATTAATTATGTCTATGTAGATTCATTTCCTGAAACAGATCATTTTTCTGGTATTTCTGAGTTGTGATGTTGACGGCTTGAGAGAAAGTTGAAACAGAGAGGGAATGATGAGCATCAAGGGACCTGGCTGCCATCAAATCCAGGCTGCTGACATAAGGACTGGGCCTTGATTCGAGGCACCCCGACATGAACATTTTCAAAGAAAGGTCTTAGCAGGAACTGGAACATGCTGTCATACATGTGGACCTGGAGCATCCCAGCATGCTCAGTGTGTGATCTGTGGTCGGTACGCAGGCTATGCATTACCACGCTGCAACATGAGGTATTAAAGGCAGATGAATGGCCGAGAATGGACCTCAGGATCTTGTCACAGCATCTCTGTTCCTTCACATTGCCATCAATAAAATGTGCTTGTATTCTTGTCCATAGCTTGTGCCAATCCATACCATAACCCCATCACCACCATGGGACTGTTCTCTGGTATTAGGAAACCACTGCTGCTATAGTAGGCCTTTTAAGGTGAGGTTTAAGTACAACTACTGTAGGCAACTGTGGTACATGGCCTGTTGGTAAAGACATACAGATCACATTTAGTAAAGAGCCAATTAAGGGTAAAACTTCTTTCTGCAGCCTAGTTGAGATGAGGTCTAAAATACAGGTTAATGGTTTAGATTATGAAATCACTAAAGTTAGTTGGTTTAGCTTGACGGGAGAAATACAGTCTAAATATATAACAAGCTGACCAGCTGTTTCAAAGATTTCTGTGTTGAAGATAAATCAGTACTTGTTGGGGGAAGGAGGTGATGAATTTTGGCTTTAATAAGAAGAATTTTGTCATTGAAGAAGCTCATGAAGAGAACCTCATGAGAACTACAGTTGGTTCCATGGAGTCAATAAGTCATGGATTGTTCTTATTGTCCTCTGTTAGCGCAGAGCAATAGGCTGCTCTGACACTGCGAGGGCTTTCCTGTACGTTTTAAGACTGTCTTGTCAGGCTAGACAAGATTCTTCCTCTATTTTTTATCTTCTTCTTTAGAGGGGCAGCAGAGTCAAGTGTCATACACAGTGATGGACCAGATAAGACTTGCTACCCCACACTGTGGAAATCCACTCACATTGACCCTACGTTTACACGTAGCAGGGTATTTTGGAAAACGGATATTTTGTCCCCTCCGTTTTCAAAAATAACATCATGCACACAACATCGTTTTCAAAAATGTTGTCGTTAACATGAACCTGTATAAATTCGCCCTTGAGCGCATCATAACTGCCAAGCCTATGGCACGAGTGTGAACACAGTCACATGACATTAAGCATTATCAGTCTCATGTTGTGACGTTTCGGAACCTAAAACGCCGTTTAACCCTGTTTACATGCCAACAAATAACGGCGTTTTCAATTCAATTCAATTCAGTTCAATTTTATTTGTATAGCGCCAAATCACAACAGAAGTTGTCTCAGGACACTTTCCATATAGAGCTGGTACAGACTGAGCTCTTTATCTACAAAGAAACCAACAATTCCCCCATGAGCAGCACTTGGCGAAGAAATCTTCGCCAAAGATTCAGAAATCTCCACTTTGGCCGGAGTTGTAAAAATGATCGTTTTCCGTGAAAAAAACTCTGCGTGTAAATGAGAGGCCAAACCGCATGAAGACAACGTGAACGTAGGCTGAATTAATGCCCATGGAATCACCTTGTTATTTAGCCACAGCGTCAGACAGACATGTAGTGTAGGATTCTGGTCAAAGGAATTCAACAGTTATGTGGATTCTGTGAACAGACTATTAAAGGCTCACTTTCAAGCTGTCATAAGGTCGTGTATGGTTAAAACAGACTGACTGTGGACATCTGCAGCTTCCCCCTCCTTTTCCCTTTGTGTCTTTGTGTTTCCCCTCCTCTCGGCCTCCTGTCTGTCTGGTATGTGTGTCTAACTGCAGGGCGTGGCTGGCCGGTCTGGTCTGGCCTCTCCCTCTCCTGAGCACACCTGACACCAATCAGTCAATCAAGACTCACCTGCTTCCATGGCGTAAAAGCAGCGGCCTTCCATCCAGTATTCATCAAATTGTCTATTGGAAAGTTCAGCGTTTTCAGCTTTTATCCAGTAAATTGTTTCCCATTCAGCTGCGAAGCAACATGTTGGGGTTTTTAACTAAGTTAATGAAAGGCATTTGCTTGTTGTGGTTAAAATAAGTACTTTGTTCAGGCTGTTCTTGTTCTTCAGATCCACAACTTGTGCCCAGTCAGGCCATCTTGTCCACAGAAGACATTTGCATTTGATGAAGAGGTGTCATATTTCAGGAGCTCCGTCCAAATCAGAATTTTTAGCATTTACTGTCGATAAAAATGTTCATTACTGACACTCCAACTGGAGTAGCTTCTAATCTGAAGTTCCAGAAAATACAATTCGTTTAAAATTGACCCATGTTAAATAAAACCAACTTTTGACCTGACAGAGATCAGAGGCTTCACTCTGTGTCAGCAGACGACCTGAAGACACTTTACTCCTGAAAGGTGGAAACTGTGTTAAAGCTGGTTTAGACCAGCAAACAGTATAGAAATAGTGAGAATTAACTCCACCTCAGCTTATCCATTAAGCCACTTCATACGTATATCCAGAAATTTGTACCTGTAAATGTTTGCAGTCGACAGGGCATCCATTGTGACACATTTTTCAACCAACACAGAAAACAGACAAACATGATGAAAGTGCTACAATAATCAGGACCTAAAATGTTATGGTCTGGTGGTCATCAAGCAAGGAAAAAACTAAGCTGTGAACCCAAAAGTGCAGACTGACAAAAGAAGTTGAGCAAAAACAGTCCCAGGTGCTTTATTAACAAAAGACGGCAACCCAAAATCCACCAGTACAAAAATCCAAAAACCAGAAGCAAATACTAGAAAAACCACAAAATAATAACTAACGGGGAAAACAAGACTAGACCAGGAATACTCACTTTAGAAACCAGGAGACAGGAAAACCATACAACGGGAACAAAGACAAAAGAGACACAGAGACTTAAATCAAGGGGGAACTAAACAGACAGGTGGACGCAATCACAAAACCAAAGGATGGAAACATACAGGAAGTGAAGAAAACTACAACACACAAGGGAAGAATAAAATAAAACAGGAACTCAGGATACCA
The DNA here is from genome assembly GCF_039877785.1 of Chaetodon trifascialis. NCBI lineage: Eukaryota > Metazoa > Chordata > Actinopteri > Chaetodontiformes > Chaetodontidae > Chaetodon > Chaetodon trifascialis. The sequence continues at coordinate 31,101,388 of NC_092062.1, read as the reverse complement.
AAGTAAAACAGGATCCTCACACTAAAATGAGAAATTAACTGGAAACCAATGACTAACTAATAAGGAAGACTAAAATGCATTAAAGAAAAAAGTAGTCATTGTTTCTACAGCATCTATATACTTAATACAGCCCATAATAATTCCATAATCTACATCATTTTCCAATGATGGAATAATACAACAGTGACAGTGAGTACGTTGATCGTGAGTACCTCTGTACTTGCAGGACTTGTAACAGAGTATTTCTACGGTGTATTTGTATATTTTTAGGGCTGATATCGAAACTGACGGCGTCTCTATATTGGATAGAAATCAGTCATCGATGCTTGCGATGCGTTAATTGAGTCTCTGCAGCTGTCTGTCCGTCTGCAAACCGAACAAACAGACTGACAGCCGCGGCGTGAACCACGTGACTGTGTCCGCGAGATCCGAGGATGACGCAACTCTCTTCCGTACGCGCTGCTAAACTCTTTGTATTATTCAGCGTCTGTCACTTCACTATCACACTGTTTCTGCGACATGTTCTATATTTTTGTACAGGGATTTTACGGATTTTTAAATGTTTGAATTACTTTTAATTTGTAAAGGTCTTTGTGGTGCGTCACTTCCTGTGGAGGGAATTTAACGCGGAAGAGGGTGTAGTCTGAGTTGGGAGTTGGCTGGATAAGGAAACGCCGGAGAGTAGCTGAAACCAGAACCAGAACCAGCACACTGCACCTGCACCTGCACCCGAGTACTCAAGTACAGAGAACCGTCTCAGTGTGTCGGATCAGACAGATACCGAGCCGCAGTTTGTTCGTTTTTTTTTTTTGTTTTATAAAACTTTGTTGACTTAATAAAGTCATCCAGCGGTTCCGCTCAGATAGCCTGCTAACAGCGAGTTAGCCTGACTGCTAACAGGGAAGTGACGGTGTCAGGTGAAGTCGGATTCGTGCCACAGGTGTTTTCTTTAGAGAGCCCAGACAGGTAAGAAGAATCACTCAGGTACACTTCATGTGGTCTCTGTTAGCCCTGAACTCTGTTAGCATGTTAATAGGCTGGCAGGGCGGTGGTCCGCTGTTAGCATTAGGAGCTAACGTGCTAACAGTATAACAACACATCCGTAAACTGCTGAATTATCATAAACATTAACTTCACAAACAGAACCGATAGAACAGATAAGAGACATTGCTATGGAAAATACATAGAATAAACTTTATTTTCATTTTATGTACACTCAGCAGTCAGTATTACGGTAGATATATTGTCTGACTGGTAGCTTCCGGTCCCTCACCACCAGGTTCAGGGACAGTTTCAGACCAGACTCCTGGACCCTCAAGTTCATTACTTCACTTTGCTGCACCGTACTGGTACACTTTACATTTGTGTTGCTTTTATTTAATGTTACTCCCCGTTTGCATCTTTGTGCATGTGTACTGTTTGTACCTGCACACGCCGCAGTGTTCGTATGTATTTATTATACGCAGCTGTTGAACTATCACTGTGCATACACAGATGGGTGACAAAGCATAAACGTGAATAAATGAGTGGAGAACCATAATGATTGCAGATGCTTCCACACAGGTGCACTGCATAGTACAAATAAGCAGTTAACACCCAGTCATGCACCATCACAGCTGTAGAAATGCTGAACACGCCCAGTCGACAAGAGAAAATATGTAGGTGAGTTTTAAGGAGGGTTCATTGTTGGGGCGAAGACGGCTGGAGCGTCAGTCACAGAGACTGCTCAGCTGGCTTGTGCTTCAACAGTGACTGAAGTGACGTCTAGATGTGATCATTAAGTCTTATCTCAGGAAAGACAAGAAATCAGTAAATAGGGTCAGAAATTGACAGCTTCTGTTGTGATTTGGTGCTGTACAAATAAAATTGAATTGAAATTGAATTGGTTGATGGTACACGTTTGATGACTGTGATGCTCGAGCATTAGTGCGATATGTAGGGAAAGACAGAAGAGCAGTTCCTCCTTCTGTGACTGAGAATGCCAGTGCAGGATGTGATGAAGACTAGAGAGAGACATTCAGTGCATAAACCCCTTGTTACAAACACGACTGCACAGTTGAGTGTTCAGTGGTGTGAAATATATTGGCACAGGTTTACCGAGATGAAGAAAAGAAGTCATCTGGTCAGATGAGTCATCCTCACCGTGGACTGACCAATATGAAAATGTTGTGCCACGGTCTTTGCAGTCAATGGATCTCAATTCAACCAAACACCTATAGGAGATTTTGGACCAACCTGTCGGACAGTGTCCTCCACCACCATCACCCCGTCCCTCCAGTAGAGTTCCAGAGACCTGAGGAAACAGTGCCAAGGTGCATTGAAGCCAGACGCCTCACTAAGACACGTTTTGTTGGTTCTTACTTTGTCACCCATCTGTACTTTGTACGTTACCTGTCCATTACCTGTTCTTATTAAGCATGTACATTTACTACATTACTGCACACCAGTCTCCCAT
>NC_092062.1:31043933-31091433 GCF_039877785.1 Chaetodon trifascialis | reverse complement strand
ACAGACAGACAGACAGAAATGCAGTCAGAGAGAGAGAGACAGAGACAGAGAGACAGACATGCAGTCACAGTAACAGTGACAGTGGATGTAATAACAGCAGTAGCAGTTGCAGTGGATGTCAGGCAGGGCCAAGGCAGGAGACGCAGCTGAAATCCACAATCCAGATTCAGACACTGTCCATGGGAACCTGCAAGACGACAAAGCACAGAGACTCCGGGGAAGGAGCTAAGTTAGTAACACGCCGTGGTAGGACATGAGAGTGTGCAGATGGAGAGGGACAGAAGGACAGAGGAGCTCGGTGTATCTTTGGATGTCCCCCGACAGTCTAATCCTATAGCAGCATAACTAGGGGCTGGTCCAGGACCAGCCTGAGCCAGCCCTAACTATAAGCTTTATCAAAGAGGACAGTTTTAAGACGACTCTTAAATGTAGAGACAGTGTCTGCCTCCCGGACAAAGACTGAAGATGGTTCCACAGGAGAGGAGCTTGATAGCTAAATGCTCTGACTCCTGTTCTGCTTTTTGAGACTTTAGGAACCATAAGTAGAAATGCATTCTGGGAACGCAGTGTTGGAGTAGGGCAATAAGGTACTATGAGCTCTTTAAGATAAGAAGGTGCCTGGCCACTTATGGCTTTGTAAGTAAGGAGGAGAATTTTAAACTCTATTCTAAACTTTACAGGGAGCCAGTGCAAAGCGGCGAGTATTGGAGAAATATGATCTCGCTTCCTGGTTTTTGTCAGAACACGTGCTGCAGCGTTCTGGAGCAACTGGAGAATATTCAGCAACCAATTTGGGCAGCCTGATAGTAAAGAATTGCAATAATCCAGCCTGGAAGTTACGAATGCATGGACTAGTTTTTCTGCATCATTTTGAGATAAAATATGCCTGATTTTTGCGATATTACGTAGGTGAAAAAATGCAGTCCTTGAAATTTGTTTTACATGGGAGTGAAAGGACATGTCTTGGTCAAAGATGACTCCCAGATTCTTTACAGTGGTGCTGGAGGCCAGCGCAATGCCATCCATAGCTGCTATGTCATCAGAAAGTGACTTTCTAAGATGTTTAGGGCCGAATACTATAACTTCAGTTTTGTCCGAGTTTAGCATCAGAAAATTGCAGGTCATCCAGGTCTTTATGTCATGAAGACATGCTTGTAGTCTAGTTAACTGACTGGTTTCTTCCGGTTTCATTGATAAATATAGCTGGGTATCATCTGCATAGCAATGAAAATTTATCGAGTGCTTCCTGATAATCTTACCTAAAGGAAGCATATATAAGGTGAATAGAATTGGTCCAAGCACAGAACCCTGCGGAACTCCATAGCTGACTTTAGTGAGCACAGAGGAGTCGTCATTAACACGTACAAACTGAGAGCGATCTGACAAGTAGGATTTAAACCAGCTTAGCGCAGTTCCCTTAATGCCAATGAAGTGTTCCAGTGTCTGCAATAGGATGCCATGGTCAATGGTGTCAAATGCAGCACTAAGATCCACTAAGACTAGTACAGAGACAAATCCTTTATCAGATGCAATTAGAAGGTCATTTGTAACTTTAACCAGTGCTGTCTCTGTGCTATGATGCACTCTAAATCCTGACTGGAAATCCTCGAATAAACTATTATTGTTTAGAAAGTCGCACAGCTGATTGGCAACTGCTTTCTCAAGAGTTTTTGAGAGAAAGGGAAGGTTGGATATCGGTCTATAGTTGGCTAAAACCCCTGGATCAAGAGTAGGCTTTTTCAGTAGCGGTTTTATCACAGCTACTTTAAAGGACTGTGGTACGTAGCCTGTTGATAAAGAGAGATTGATCATGTCTAAAACTGAAGAGTCAATGAGAGGTAATACTTCTTTAAACAGCTTAGTCGGGATAGGATCTAAAATACAGGTAGATGATTTTGATGATGAAATTATTGAAATTAGTTGGTGAAGGTCAACAGGAGTAAAACAGTCTAAAACTGCGACAGACTGAGTAACAGTTTCTACGATTTCTGCGTTTGAAGACAAAACAGTACCTGTTAACGGCAGGAGTCGATGAATTCTGTCTCTAATAGTTAGAATTTTATCATTAAAGAAGCTCATGAAGTCATTACTGTTCAGAGCTAAAGGAATACATGGTTCAACAGAATTATGGCTCTCTGTCAGCCTGGCTACAGTGCTGAAGAGAAACCTGGGATTGTTCTTATTTTCCTCTATTAGTGCAGAGTAATAGGCTGCCCTGGCACTGCGGAGGGCTTTCCTGTATATTTTAAGACCCCAAACTACACATCAGCCCAAACTACACACCACCCCAAACTACACGCCACACTGGTCTGACCACCCCAAACTACACACCACCCTAAACTACATGCCACCCCAAACTACACACCACTCCAAACTACACACCACCCCAAACTACACACCTCATTGTGTGGACATGAACTCGGAGTTCAACCTGCTTTACTGAATTCACAAACTCAGGAACACAATGACTCACAGCACCTGTCTGACATGATCTGTCTGTCGTGTGACCTTTGACCTGCAGTAAGTGTCGATTGTTGGAGGAGGAGCTGAAAACTGTCTTCACTAGTGCAAAGTCTCTGGAGGCCCAGACTGAGAAGGTAGGGGGCCGGGAGGTCGGCAGTGTTGCACCTGTAACTGTACCCTCAGGTGATGTGCTGACACTCCTTGAGTACATCACAACAACAATAGGAAAGGAAGCTTGAGGACACCTGGGTGTCAGTAGCGTCTGTCTTCATGTAACAGCTGGATTAAAAGAGGAGTGGATGGACAAAGATAAACAGAGATAAACACTACTGGACTGTCAGGGTTTAATGAAGGAACAAGCTTTCACTGTCACAGGACTCAGTCGCTGACCTGCGATCTGCTAATGTAGCTTATTAATGATTTTGCTGCCCTGCATGTGATTCGATTTGCTGCCTTTTTCAGCGATCAGCATGTATGAGTCGCCTCTGCCACCCTTTATTCTCGGGTCAGGGTCACTGCCTGTCTTTAGACTACAGCGCTGACATTGGCACTGAAAACTTGCAGATGTTAGTCAAGTTTTTCAGAAAAAATGTGTAATTCTTATTTCATAGTAGGGCTGGGCGATATGTCTGAAAACTCTATCACGATATAAGTGTTTTATATCGGTCGATATCGATAATTATTGATATTTTTATGACCAATTTAAAATAAGGACCAGGAGAAAAATACATTCAATTTAAACATTTTTATTTTAAATTGAACCTTCCTCTGATTATAATCCCCTCAGCTATCAAGGCAGAAAGGAAATGAAATGTCAACACAACCATGGAAAACACTCAAATAATAAATGTAAAAAAAAGTGTAAAAATGTAAACAGAGAAACCTGAGAACTTTTTTTCTGCAGGTTTAGTGCAGAAAGTTCACAAACTGATTCACCTTCTGCTGAATAAAATGTTTTCAGATATGTGCAGTGTTTTAGAAACACAGCAGATACTTGACATCTGTAACAAACAAACAAACAAACAAACAAACATGATGACAGCACAGTAACACTGACTGAACTATAAAACCAGCCTAGACATAAGAACAACTTCAGTCGCTCTTCTTCCTCTGAACATACATGAACTGTTCAGTTATATTTTTATTATAAGAGCTGTTTGTAAGCTGGCTTCTCCTCAGTGCTCAGTGAAGCGTGTCTTTAGCTGTATGAGATGCCGCTGCCTCCGTTACGTCTTCGTGCCTTTTAGATGATTTGTCATCAGGCGCTGAAGCAGATACCTCTGCATGGCGGTCAGCTGCTTGTCGGTGGGCTGCGGTTGGCGGACGTTGGCGAATACGGCTGCGCTCCAAAGAGTGAGCGCGGCTAAGCTGGTTCAATAAGTTTGTGGTGTTACTGGTCTTGGTGGGGACGACAGTCTTGCATAAGTTACAGACCACATTGGTCTGACGACGGTCTGACTTATAAAATCCAAAAAACTCCAAACTGAGCTGACTTTCCCTGTTTTATCGACGATTTCTTCGCTCGCTGCAGCGCTCGCTTTCTGTTTCTCATCTCACTCCTCGCGGAGCATCAAACATGAGACAACGACACGGCGCAACCGAACTTGATACTGTTACATGATTGGCTGTTAGCGTGTCTCTCTCACTGATTAGCGATTACTCCCTACGTTGCTCGGTTACCTGAGAGCGAGTGCCTTTGTTCATGCAACCAACCTCGCTTCACAACTTCAGGTTTCTTCTGACGAAGAAAAAAAAATTATCGAATGCTTTATCGAACGCATTTTTTATTGATGACGTGTCTATCGCGAGATATATTGCTATCGTTCTATCGGCCCACCCCTATTTCATAGATTAATAAACTTCTCTCCTTGAAACTCCTTGGTCTTGAGTCTCTAAATGAATTGTAGCTGTGGCTGTGTGTGAGCTGGACCACTTCACAGTTTGGCTGGTTGTTGTTGTTGATGGCTAATGTAGCCTCCTCTGTAAGATGTTTGATCCCTGGGAATTCAGAGGACGCTTCATAAGCAGCTGGAAACATCTCAGGAGCTTCAACAGGTTAAAGTTCTAACTGTGATCTGCAGAACATTAAAGTCCACATTTCACTGAAAATGGCACAAAGAGGATGGATCAGATGAAACTGAGACATTTCATTGGTTTTGAAAACGATGTCGTCAGCGACTCGTTTGAATAAAGTTGTTCAGCTTCACGTTTCGCTGTCTGCTGCTTCAGATCTTCTACCATCACTGTCAGTGTTTGACAGCAGTTCGTCTCCTCAGTTCATCCTGAAAGAGGAACGTTTCCTCGTTCTGGCTTCATGGATGGTTCCAGCTGCTCGACAGTTCACACTCTCCTTCGTCATATTTCATGTTTCTTGATCGCAGGCAGTCAGTTTACAGCCGGACTCTTTTTTAACGCAGAAGAATGTGGTTTGACGTCGTCTGGCTGCAATAAGACGTCTGTCCCTGAAAAAGACGTCTTCTACTCGGCAGCATGTTGCTCTAAAGCTGAACCCTAACCCAGGACCTGACAGTGCTGGTTTTGTGTCCACAGATGTCTTCAGATTCTCTGAATCTTTTAATGACATTTTGTTCTGTAGACGACGAAATCCACCAACTCTGTGCAGTTTTACTTTGAGACACATTATTCTTAACGTGTTGAACTGTTTCGAGCACAGTCTCTCACAGAGCGGTGAAGCCCTCCTCATCTTTATTCAGACTCACCTGTTCGTTTTCAGAAACAATGAATTGTCTCGGTTTCAACGTTTGATCTGTTTGTGCTGCTTTCAGTGAAATCTGGACTTGAATGTTCTGTACGGCATCACGTTCTGTTTGTTTTCACAGTCCAACTTTTTTGGAAATGGAGGTGTACATGAACACTGAACAAAACACTGTTTCACTACGTCTGCTTCAGCACGTGTTAACTAACCTGAAGCTGGTGTGATGAGAGATGATGTCTGAGGTGTCCTCATACCTGATTGGCTGTTGCCTGTGTGTCAGTACACCTGGTTCTCTGATTGGCTGTGTCTCTCTGTTTCTCAGTACACTCTAAAGGAGGACAGGTATGAGGAAGAGATCAAGAGCCTGAGCAGCAAACTCAAGGAGGTGAGACAGAAATAATGTTGACCAAATATTTCTAAATGCCTTTCTAAATCATTCCTGACTACCTGTTATTACCTGTGATCTGCTGACTTCCTGCTGTTTACCTGCTGACTTCCTGCTGGTTACCTGCTGTTTACCTGCTGACTTCCTGCTGGTTACCTGCTGACTTCCTGCTGGTTACCTGCTGACTTCCTGCTGTTTACCTGCTGACTTCCTGCTGTTTACCTGCTGACTTCCTGCTGGTTACCTGCTGACTTCCTGCTGTTTACCTGCTGACTTCCTGCTGGTTACCTGCTGACTTCCTGCTGTTTACCTGCTGACTTCCTGCTGTTTACCTGCTGACTTCCTGCTGGTTACCTGCTGTTTACCTGCTGACTTCCTGCTGGTTACCTGCTGACTTCCTGCTGGTTACCTGCTGACTTCCTGCTGTTTACCTGCTGACTTCCTGCTGTTTACCTGCTGACTTCCTGCTGGTTACCTGCTGACTTCCTGCTGTTTACCTGCTGACTTCCTGCTGTTTACCTGCTGACTTCCTGCTGGTTACCTGCTGACTTCCTGCTGTTTACCTGCTGACTTCCTGCTGGTTACCTGCTGACTTCCTGCTGGTTACCTGCTGACTTCCTGCTGACTTCCTGCTGTTTACCTGCTGACTTCCTGCTGGTTACCTGCTGACTTCCTGTGTTCAGGCGGAGTCCAGAGCAGAGACTTCGGAGCGATCTTTGGCCAAACTGGAGCGAACCATCGACAACCTGGAAGGTGAGACAGTTTGTAGAATAATAACCAGTGATCAAGAATAACTCTTGGCATTAACAGAGCAGAATGTTCCGTTAATCAAGGTCAGGACAGCTTATTGATTAGAGAGCTTATTGATTAGAGAGCTTATTGATTAGAGAGCTTATTGATTAGAAAGCTTATTGATTGGACAGCAGGAAGTCAGTCAGCATCTCTGTTTCTTTTTCAGAATCTTTGGCTTCTGCCAAAGAAGAAAACATCCAAATACAGGCCACTCTGGATCAGACCTTGCAGGACCTCAACTCCTTCTGAAGCTCCTCCTCCCCCCCCTCACCTCCCTCTCCTGGGGGGGGGGGTCCTCCCTCTCCCATCTTAGTGATTCCTGCTTGAACACATTCCTTCTCTGAACCTTTAAGTTACATTTGGAGTGTTGCTTTCATTTACTCCTCATGTCTGGCCTCCTCTCCTCCCCCTCTCCTCACCCACAGACAGTGCCATCCCCCTCCTCCTTCCTCAGTATTATGTGGGGGGGCCAGATGAGGAGCTGCTATAAGGGAGTTTAACAGTGACTTACAGCCATTCCCTCGTTAAGTACTAATTAATGACTAATTCATCTTTGGGTGTTTGTCTTAACGGTTTCTTGTTACTCTGATTGCTTTTCTTTGCCACATTTATTAATCGATTGATTGGAGCCAACGTCTTGTTAGCCAATGATTTATTTTGGTTCCATGGGGGTGGGGTTTAAGGTATCCAATCACAGTGAGGTATTCCACTGCCATATATGGTAAACCAGGGGCCAATTAGAGGTCAGAGATGCATCCCTATTTTTTTTTTCCTACAGGTGACCTTTGACCTGATAACGTGAATAAAGTTTATAAAATGTTTTTACCTGGAAGCCGGTGCTGATGTCATCACTGTGCTGATGTCATCACTGCGCTGATGTCACAGCTCATTGTAATAAATCATGACAACGTGAGACAGGATTTTATAAAATAAAAGCACCACCACTGGTATGTAGATCCAAAGTGACTCTGTGGTTTTTATTCAGCAGCAGACGAACAGGCGTCCACAGTGGGAGCACGTTAAAGTGGAGCTCATTCATTTGCTGAATAATAATGAACTATTTGTACGGCACCTTTCATACAGAAATTGTAGCTCGGAGTGCTTCATAAGACAGACATCACAGCACCAAGTGAGTGCTTCACATAGAAAAGACAATGGACATAAAAACAAAAAAAGGAATAAGGATGAAAATAAAGTCTGACCTGCGGAGAGAAGAATAAGGATAAATAACGGATAGAATAGATCCAATCTTTTCCTTCTCTACAAAACTGATTCACCACAAGTCTGTTACACCGAATCAGGCACTTGACAGCCGCCTCAGAGCGTCTTGTCATGGATGGAATCTCACTGTGGGGCATATCTGCACCCCAGAGTTACAACAGAGAGCAGCGGATTCACAAGTCTCTTAGAGTACAATAAAGTCAAGGTGTAAAGATGGATAACGCATCAAATCACAGCATAAAATAAGCAAATATTCTAATGAAAGGCAGCAGCGTGTAAGAGCGAGGCAAAGCACAAAGTTTCTGTCTGGAAGTTCAGAGATCAGTTTTTAGCTTTCTGTTAAAAATATTCTGAAGGTCGTTTGTTCCAGAGCTTTGAGTCTTTGACAGAAGCTGAAAGAAAATCAGTAAACCAGCAGATGATCAGAGTTCTTCAAGGCAAATGGTAGGAGGGAGTTAGCCATGTAGCTTGGTGCTAGTCCATTAAGAGCTTTGTATACCAACCGGTGGAGGCAGACGGCCGCCCACCCTGATCCTGGTTCTGCTCGAGGTTTCTGCCTGTTCAAAGCAAGTTTTTCCTCGCCGCTGTCGCCAAGTGCTGCTCATGGCGAAATTGTTGGTTTCTTTGTAGATAAAGAGCTCGGTCTGTACCAGCTCTATATGGAAAGTGTCCTGAGACAACTTCTGTTGTGATTTGGCGCTATACAAATAAAATTGAATTGAATTGAATTGAATAAAAGAGCTCAGTCTGTACCAGCTCTGTATGGAAAGTGTGCTCATGTGGTCTCTGCTCTTGGTTCTGGTGCATAGTTGAGTCATCACAACTGAGACCTGAAGTTAACCAGCCTGGGGTCTATCAGTCGATCAGATGCTCGTTCTGACTCAGTCACACTGTTGATCATCTTCTTTGTGCACGATCACAAAACTTGATCTAAATTTAGTCTTCAGAACGTTTCATGCGATGTTTGAGCCTTACATGAAAAAAGTTTGAATTTTATGCAACGATATCATGGATCAGCCCTGATGCACATGAATACAGACACCGCTGTGACCACCTCAGTCCAGGTGAGGAAGTCCAGGTCCAAGTCAACACGTTCATACTTCTTGAACTGAGTTCATACGATCACATTCTCTGAGAACAAGCAAACGTCTGAAAGTCTGCACTGAGCTCTGAACAGTGGAATCGTTCGCTTCAGTCTGACTGACTGTTCGTTTATGTATCAGACCTTTATATCATCATTTATCATTATCATCATCTGACAAACTAAAAGTTTCACCACTTCTATGAATCATTGATCGTCTCGACTAAAACGAACGTTACAGAAATAAAAGTTCAGACGCACATTAGAGAAAAAACTCAACAAAAATAAAAACTTTCAGAAATAAGAAAAATCCAATTAAGACTCTTTGACTTCTTAAGGATCCACTGATACTCTGACAATAGTAATACACACTGTAAAAACACTACAACTACAGAAGTACTAACAGTTTTTTGTAGTTAAAGTATCAGAAGTAAAAGTACTGTTGTCAGTCTTACATTATTACATAATGTTTGAGTATTATTACTGATGCATTACTGTGTAAGCAGTACTTTAATTTGAAATACTTCATACTGTTGTGTAGTTTTTTAAGTCAAAAAAATTTCAACTTTAAATGAAACCTTTCTCATTTTTACTGTAGTTTTTAAAACATTTTATGTAAATATATGCAGTTTTATTCTGAAGGAGGAAGCAAACAGCAGAAGTTTAAACTGAAAGTCTCAAACAGGTGAGTTTTTACAGTCCAGGTGATAATCTCCCATCAGCCTTCGCTGCTGCAGTGATGATGTAAATGTGCTGCAGACTCGTCTTCACCATGCAAATTTTATTGATAGTCAGACAAGAAACGGTGATCAGCTCCACAGACCGGCTGCTTTTATTGAACATTCATTAGTTATCAATAAGATTATTGATCAGCGGTTATCAGCTGCTTCCTCAGCCAGCTTCAAGATCGGCTGCAGCTGCTCCTCTAACGACGGGCCGTCAGCCTCGTTAGTGATGATCCAATCAAATTCAACGCCGCTGTCCAACCCGCACTCTGACTCGGCATCATCCACACCTGAGAGACAGACAGGTAAGCAGACAAACAGGTCGAGAGACAGACAGGTACCAGACACAGATAATCTCACCTGTGGTGAAGCTCCACCCCCTCTGCTTGCGTGTTTCTTCTGAACTTTGAACTCTGACACTTCGAGTCTGCTGAGGAAACTCAGACCAAAACCACTGCAGGTCTGACAACCGCCGCGCATCACTCACCACCTGACCAATCAGAGAGCAGACACGATCACTCAGCACGTGACCAATCAACCCTAACCACTAGTAAACCAGGTGGTAACCAGTTTGTTGCTAGGTAGCACTTGAAGGTTGGAAGGAGCAGCAGGATAGCAGGAAGAGACCAGAAGAAGAGGAGCTGCCGGTGACATCAGTGCTGACATCATCAGTGGACGGTCACCTACCCAGACAGGTTGCTGTGCTCCTCTGGTTGCTAGGCAACAGAAGAATCCAGGATCCTGGCGTCGTCGAGTTTCTCCCCAGCGAATCATATCGGCCCGGTACTGCTCCTTATACAGACCGGGACCAAGCAGCTGCTCCAGGTCCAGACCGTGTTCCTGCAGAATCCACAGAAGCCGTATGAGTCAGCACAAAGTGTGTGACGCGTCGGGCGTGTCAGCAGGTGTTGGTCTCACCTGAGCTCACCTGAGCATACTGCTGTTTGAGAGGTCCAGACAGACGCAGGACGCAGCAAACGTCAGGTCCTAAACTGAAGAAGAAGAAGAACTGGAGGAACTCAGCCACAGCCAAGCACAGACACAGACAGGTACAGACACAGGTACAGACACAGACAGGTACAGACACAGACAGGTACAGACACAGGTACAGACACAGACAGGTACAGACACAGACAGGTACGGACACAGACACAGATACGGACACAGACACAGGTACAGACAGGTACAGACACGGACACAGACAGACACAGACACAGACAGGTACAGACACAGACACAGACACAGGTACAGACACAGACACGGACACAGACACGGACACGGACACAGACACAGGTACAGACACGGACACAGACACAGACACAGATACGGACACAGACACAGGTACAGACAGGTACAGACACAGACAGGTACAGACACAGACACAGACACAGGTACAGACACGGACACAGACACAGACACGGACACAGACACAGGTACAGACACGGACACAGACACAGACACAGATACGGACACAGACACAGGTACAGACACAGACAGACACGGACACAGACAGGTACGGACACAGACACAGGTACAGGTACAGACACAGACACAGACACAGACACAGAGACAGACACGGACACAGACACGGACACAGACACAGACACAGACACAGGTACAGACACAGACACAGACACGGACACGGACACAGACACAGAGACAGACACGGACACAGACACAGGTACAGACACGGACACAGACACAGAGACAGACACGGACACAGACACAGAGACAGACACGGACACAGACACAGAGACAGACACGGACACAGACACAGAGACAGACACGGACACAGACACGGACACGGACACGGACACGGACACAGACACAGACACAGATACGGACACAGACACAGGTACAGACACAGACAGACACGGACACAGACACAGATACGGACATAGACACAAGTACAGACAGGTACAGGTCATCATCGAACTTTGTGGTCACTCATGATGATGATGATGATGATGATCGATGGACTGAAGAACTCCTGATTATCTCTTTAATCTATTGAATAAAATCAATCCAATTTAACAGAATATTAAAAAGTAATTGAGTCTGATTATCGATATTCGATCTATTGGATTAGTTGGTCTGAAACAGACCGACGGTCTGTTCTTCTTGTCCAACAGAAAATAATAATCTTCAGTCAGCTGATCTCAGATAAAAGCGGAAGTTTCCTCGCAAACAAATAATCAATCAGACAAGTTTTCTTTACAAACTCACAGATCAGCGACCGATCGATATCTAACACTAATAATAAGCGTCCGGATCGTGGCTTTACCGGTTGTGGATCATGTCCGTCACATAATCTTTTCCGGACTTTCGCTTCCCGCTAAAGACCAGAACAAGTCTGGGTTCAGACTCTCGATCCTCCATCCGCCAAAGGGTCCTGTCAACACCCGCCGCTGATCGATCGGCAGCTCATCTGCTCAGTCTTCCGACTGTCTGACCACGCTGGACCCGAACCGTAACCGTCCCAGCAAACAGGAAGCACTTCATAATAAGGCGACTGTCACACCGATTTTATTCAAACCAGAAGGAGGTAATCGATATCAAACCGATTGGCTGTGCATCGCCTGACGTATAAAGTTGATTTGTGGACAGAACGCAGGAAATAAACAGGTGTGTTTTTGTAAAGCGCCATCCTTTTAGACACGTTACGGTAACACGTGATTATGTCACACCCTGGACGGAACCACCGTAGCGGGACGTAGGGGAGGGACCGTTTATGTCGGTGGACCCCCTCCTCATGGACGGTGGTGAAGTAGGAGTTTGTCCCCTCTGAACAGAAGCAGAACTAGAACAGACCATCAGCCTGTGACGAGCCTGGCTCTGTGTGTCTTGCTTCTGTGTGTTGTTGGAGTCATGTGTGTTTGTTTGATGTGTTTGTGTGTTCTGAGGTTTTTCATGTAAAATCATTTTTCATGTAAAAAGGAAAAATAAACCTGAATCTAATCTCCCGCCTCAGTTTAATGACATGAGTTTTCATTTGTCTGTTAATTCAAAAAGTTATTCAATGAAGTTAAACTTCAGTTTAAATACTGTAGTGAGGAAATAGGGGGAGGTTCACTCTCTCCCTGCCCACCTTTGAGTCAACGTGCCCCCCCCGTCAAGGCACAGGTGAGAGTCATCACTCATCAAGTCCGTGGGAATCCCTCCCCACACTCACCCACAGGGAGAGAGTGAACCTCCCCCTATTTCCTCACTACAATACCATCCCGCTCACTCCAAGTTGGTATAATCCGGGTCAAAGGTCATCAGGTCTTGAAGAAGATGGCGGCCGCAATGCTGTGGAGAAAAGCAGACGTGCTCAGATCAGTGAGAACTTCAGCTCTTCAGGTGAGAAAAGTTTGAAGAAATGTATGAATTCAAGTCTTTAAGTCAGACTGTGACGTCAGAGAGGAAATGCAAAAACTCCAATAATCAGTAAGAAGTCAGTGATGCGTTGCGTGAAGTTTAAATGCTACAAAAGTTAGACGAAGAAAGTTAGAAGGTTCCTGACGGAGTTTTTATTTTTATTTTTTTATTTTTTAAAGAAATGGACCCCTACTGTAATATGACCTTTCACCCAGTTCAGAGCAGAACCAGAACCAGAGTCCACTGAGGACCAGGTCAGGGTCTCTGACAGGAGACCTCTGCTGTGTCAGTTCAAACGCTGTGAATATTATCCAGAAAATCCCCCCCCCCCAAAAAAAATCACAGAAAGGTGCAGTCTGCTGACAGCTGACACCACCTTCAGCAGGTAGGCCATGTGACCGCCAGGTGGCGCCATTAACACCATCAAAGAGTCCTTCTTCCTATTATTTAAATCACTGTGGAGACAGAAAGATGGACAGACAGACAGACAGACAGACAGACAGACAGACAGACAGACAGACAGATGGACGGACAGACAGACAGAAAGATGGACGGACAGACAGAAAGATGGACGGACGGACGGACAGACAGACAGACAGAAAGATAGACAGACAGACAGACAGACAGAAAGATGGACGGACAGACAGACAGAAAGATGGACGGACAGACAGACAGACAGACAGACGGACGGACAGACGGACAGACAGACGGACGGACAGACAGACAGTGAAGAATCAGCTCATTGTTGCTCCCTGTGGTGGAAAAACTCTTTACATCAGTTACAGTCAGTCATTGTCTTTTATCCAAAGCGACGTGCGTCTGAACGCTCTCTGAACACCCCGATGCAGCATGGGGGGCAGTTTCGGGTTCAGTATCTTCAAGGATACTTCAGCGTGTGGACTGCCGAGGCCAGGGATCGAACCACCGGCCTCCTGATCGGTGGACGATCGCTCGACCTCCTGAGCCGCCGCCGCCCCCATTTTCTGTCAGATGAGGGTTTTTTCTCTATTTCTGTATTTCCATGAAAACAGTTCAGAAAGGTGTTTGCAATAAAAATAATACTTCACTTTCTTTCATTTTTCCTGCATTTTCTGATCTTTTCAGTTTGTTTTCTGTTTTCTTGTTTAAATAATTAAACTAAAATCACAGTAATAAAATGACACCAGAAGTTCAACAAACGGAAATAAACAGTAAAATGTCGTTTTGTTCTTTTTGCAAAAATCGTTTTGATTTTTTTCTTAAATGTCCCTGAATTTATCTAATTAATAAATGGAACTAGTTTTTATAGAAAGCACGTTCGGATCAATGACACAACGCCTGAACGTCATGTTTTACCTGTGTTTGATTCAGTCCAGTTCTACAAACCCTGAAAGAACTCTGTTCTCCTGCTAACTGTGTTCTTTCAGTCATGGTTCCACAGCTCGGCGGTTCTTCCTCAGCAGTCCGGTTCTCCTCCTCCTCAGTCGGGGTTCTTCCCACCTGCGGACGATGTCATGCTGCCAGCAGGAAGTTTCAACAACAGAGTGGCTTTCATCACAGGAGGGGGGACGGGACTGGGCCGAACCATGACCACCGCCCTGTCACAGCTGGGAGCTCAGTGCGTCATCGCCAGCAGGTCAGAGGTCATGTCCTCAGTTCTGTTCTGTACTGCAGACGCTAAACCCAAATCACAAAGAGGAACCACATCTTCTGTCTGTTCGTGGGTCACCATGTGATGGACTGCGAAACACATTTGTAATTACAGAAAGGGGAATTTGATTGGATGAGCTTTTATTTATTTATTTATTTATTTAATGAAAAACATCAGGGACAATACATATTAATAGACACTTTCATGTAAATACATAGGATTATAGCAAGCAGCTAATTTCCATCCTTTGTCCCTGGGCAGGTTGGTGTTAACATGGAGTCAATAAAAAACAGATCCATTATCAGTAAAGGTGTAAGGTGCAATAACAAATAACTTTTCATGAATGTTGTTTGAAAATTCATAAATCTTGACCTCGTGCGTGTGTTTATTAATCAGGAAGTTGGACGTTCTGCAGCAAACAGCCGAGGAGATCAGCAGCCAGACTGGAAACAAGGTCAGTAACCAGAACCAGGCTGAAACAGGCTGAAGCAGGCTGAACGAGTCATTGTGTTACACAGCTGTGTACAACAGAACATGGCACACAGAGGGTTAGGGTGGGTTAGGGTGGGTTAGGGTTAGGGTGGGTTAGGGTTAGGGTGGGGTAGGGTTGAACCTGCGCTATGCCACTGCATGTAGAAAAGTTTGGATTTCTAAGAATAAACAACAACAACAACAACATCACAATGCTGGCTGATGTCAGGATGATGTCAGCATCACTTCAGGATGGTGGCATGCAGGAAGCCAGCCTCCCACGCACCTCCCCGCCAGTTTCCCAGACGTTGGATAAATAAAGCCGTATCTTACCTGACACCATCATCCTGGGCAGACCAGTTACTAAACTTGGGGACTTCGGACTTGATCAAGGACTTTTTGACCAACTGTCCCCTGACCGTTAGACTGCGTGGTCTTGAGCTCCATCCTCTCCATCCTCCACCCCCTGTATACTCATGACTGTGCCCCCACCCATCCCAATAATACCATCATCAAGTTCATGGACAACATAGCTGTGGTTGGACTTCTCTCAGGAGATGAAGTCCAAAGACAGACAGCATGGTATTCAGAGAACAGTCTCATCCTGCTTTGAGGTTTCTGGGTACGCACCCGTCTCTAGTGGGCTACCACCACAGTGGTGAGGAAGGCACAGCAGCGACTCCACTTCCTGAAGATCCTCAAGAGAACCAATCTGACCTGCAGGAGACACTTGGGGTGCTTTTCCTTACGTTGAATTGTGCCTCCTCGTCTCCTCTCTCCTTCGTCGACCCGGAAGTCGTTTCCCCTCCGCCATGATGAAGGATCTTCCAATTGCTTAAATGCACCTGAAGGAGACGAGGAGCGAGGAGAGAGGAGGCTTCTGAAGGAGATCAGAGTGAGGACACACCGGTGTATCCTACGAAGTCTTTATTATTTAAGGGGCGTGTCGTATGTGGCACACGTTTGAATCATGGCGGGAGCAGGTCTTCACAAATGTCATCCTGATTCTTGTTTCAACTGTGTCCTTTTAACAACTGTGTCTGTCACCAAGAAATGAATGAAAATTCTTGGTATATTACGGTTTTTTAAAGCGAGGCTACAAGGCTGCTGGTTTAATCTACCGCACAGCCGTCCTCTGTTACGCCTCTAACGGCATTTAATTGAAACCTCATCAATAGCAATCAGGAGTAGAACAGTGTGACTGCAGATCTGACCATAATATCACGTTTTACAGCTTTTACAGCTGTGCAAACGTCATCAGTCAGTGACGTCGCTTCGGACTGACGCTGTGGAGCGAGGATTTTTCATTTCGGAGTTTCGTCTCCTTCGTCCTCACGTCCCTTCCTCGCATCCCTCTTTCATGTCCTCGCTGGGCGGAGCTAAGACGCGAGGAGAGGAAGCGAGTGGAGGAGACGAGGAGACCAATTTATGGAATGAAAAGCAGCCTTGGTGTCGCACTGCTGCTGCATCGAGACTCTGCTGTCTCACTGTATGTCTCAGCCCTTCAATGATGTCCAGAAGGTGGTTGTTTGCTCACTGTCCTCTTTGTAGGACTTTTTCAGCCCTTGCTGCCTCAGTAGAGCAGCCAACATATGGAAAGACCCACCCCAGCTTGGACATCATGTGTATGACCTGCTGCCCTCTGACTGGCTGCTTCAGGTCCATCAAACCAACAGACAGACAGTCTGGGACCTTTGTGACTATCAGCACTACAACATTACAGTTACGCTTAATGACACCTCACTGTGGCTACTGTACAACTACATGTTTGTATGTGGTACACGCAGTATTCCTAACAGCACTACTTGTGTATAGGTATACTGTTTTACAGCTAATGTAGTGCTTTTATCTATAAGCTTGCACCGTACGTTTGTCTAGTTTGAACTCCATCCATCAGGTCCCTGGTCTCAACTCGACTGAACCAGGTGAAGCTGGTCCTCTGAACCGTTCTGACCTAGTCCCCTCCCTCTGTCCCTGTCCTCAGGTCCACGCAATTCAGTGTGATGTCAGAGATCCTCAGGCTGTCTCTCGCTGTGTCGACCAGATGGAAACTCTGACAGGACTTCCAAATGTAAACACACACACACACACACACACACACACACACACACACACACTTGTCTTTCTATATTTGTGAGGTCTCTCAGTGACTTAATATACCCTAACCTGAACCTGAACCTTGAAGCCAAGTCTGAACCTTCAAACTGCCGTCTGAAGTAGTGCAGACGGACAAAAGTGTCCTGACAATGCAGAAATGTCCTCACTAAGATAGTAATGAGAATTCAATTCAATTCAATTTTATTTGTATAGCGCCAAATCACAACAGAAGTTGTCTCAGGACACTTTCCATATAGAGCGGGTACAGACCAAACTCTTTTATCTACAAAGAAACCAACAATTCCCTCATGAGCAGCACTTGGCGACAGTGGCGAGGAAAAACTTCCTTTAACAGGCAGAAACCTCAGACTGAACCAGACTCTGGGTGGGCGGCCATCTGCCTCCACCGGGTGGGTGAGAGAGGAAGAGCAAGAGAGGGAGAGTGAGACAGACAGACAGACAGACAGACAGACAGACAGACAGACAGACAGACAGTAACAGTGACAGTGGATGTAATAACAGCAGTAGCAGTTGCAGTGGATGTCAGGCAGGGCCAAGGCAGGAGACGCAGCTGAAATCCACAATCCAGATTCAGACACTGTCCATGGGAACCTGCAAGACGACAAAGCACAGAGACTCCGGGGAAGGAGCTAAGTTAGTAACACGCCGTGGTAGGACATGAGAGCGTGCGGATGGAGAGGGACAGAAGGACAGAGGAGCTCGGTGTGTCTTTGGATGTCCCCCGACAGTCTAATCCTATAGCAGCATAACTAGGGGCTGGTCCAGGACCAGGCTGAGCCAGCCCTAACTATAAGCTTTATCAAAGAGGACAGTTTTAAGACGACTCTTAAATGTAGAGACAGTGTCTGCCTCCCGGACAAAGACTGAAGATGGTTCCACAGGAGAGGAGCTTGATAGCTAAATGCTCTGACTCCTGTTCTGCTTTTTGAGACTTTAGGAACCATAAGTAGAAATGCATTCTGGGAACGCAGTGTTGGAGTAGGGCAATAAGGTACTATGAGCTCTTTAAGATAAGAAGGTGCCTGGCCATTTATGGCTTTGTAAGTAAGGAGGAGAATTTTAAACTCTATTCTAAACTTTACAGGGAGCCAGTGCAGAGCGGCGAGTATTGGAGAAATATGATCTCGCTTCCTGGTTTTTGTCCAGTAACAATGAACCAGTACTGGTTCATTGTTACTGGAGGTGCTCATCATGTGTGTGAAATAGGAGTCTGGACTGGTTGATGGACACAAGGTCCACATCTGTTCTGTAGTTCATGAGAAAAGTACAACAAATTGAAAAACCTACCTGGTCATCTAAAGTCTGCACCTGCACCGAAACTTGAGCAGGTGAAAGTTCAGAAAAATCTGGACACATTTTCTGACATTAGTCATAATATGTGACGTCAGAGGTTTCCACTGTGAAAAAATGACATCTGTGACAAATGAAACTATTAGTGATGACATCACAGTGATTGTGTGTCCTGATTGGTGCAGGTGATCATCAGCAACGCAGCGGGAAATTTTGTCTGTCCATCAGAACGTCTGTCGCCAAACGCCTGGAAGACCATCACAGAAATCGTCCTGAATGGGACAGCCTTCATCACTCTGGAACTGGGCAAGAGACTGATCCAGAGTCAGAAAGGTCAGAGGTCACTGACAGACTGATCCAGAGTCAGAGACAGGACAGAGTTGACAAAGATCCAGCATTGCAGCAGAGCTCAGGAGTAATACAGTTAGGTCTGATTAAGAAATGTCAAAATGGGTTCTCACACCTTCAGAAAATGAATTTGAATAGACTGGCTTTAGACTAGTGAGAAAGGTCAGAGGTCAGATAATTCTAAATTGATTTACTTGTTTGCTGCTTGTCTTGTGTGATGTTTGTTTGTTGTTCTTACTGCTGTTGTTCAGGTGCATCCTTCCTGGCCATCTCCACCGTCTATGCTGAGTCTGGTTCTGGTTTTGTGGTCCCAAGTGCGTCGGCAAAGGCCGGAGTCGAGGCACTATACAAGTCAGTCTGACCTTTAACCTTTCAGCTGTACACAACATGAACAGACCTGACCTCAGATCAGACTTAAAGCTGATATCATGACGTCACCGTCATGCTGATCATCCTGAATGTGTTGCTGTTGTTGGTGTGTGTGTCAGGTCTCTGGCTGCGGAGTGGGGCCGCTATGGTCACAGATTTAACATAATCCAGCCCGGACCAATCAGAACCAAGGTAGTGCCCGTCTGACCACAATTGATGACCTTTGTTTACAGTTGTCTTTTACTGTTTAGTATACTTTTGTGTACTTTTATATTCTATTTTACATTTTTATTTTGACCTCTTTATATCGCTGTTCGTGCTTTTTGTAGCTTGCTCACTGGAACGACAAAATTTTCCTGGTGTGGGATCAAGTCCTATCTTATCTTATCTGTTTACCTGTGCTTTGTTGTTTTTTTGCTTGTTGTGTTTAGGGGGCATTCAGCCGCCTGGACCCGACGGGAGCCTTTCAGAAGGAGATGATCAACCGGATCCCAACTGGTCGACTTGGAAAACCTGAAGAGATTGCAAACCTGGCAGCATATATGAGCAGCGACTACGCTACCTGGATGTCTGGAGCTGTGAGTTAGACTGACCTTAGGCCGGACTTCATACTGATCTTAGATTAAAGTTTAGACTGATCTCAGGCCAGACTTCATACTGATCTTAGATCAGAGTTCATACTGATCTTAGATCAGAGTTCAGACTGATCTCAGGCCAGAGTTCATACTGATCTTAGATCAGAGTTCATACTGATCTTAGATCAGAGTTCAGACTGATCTCAGGCCAGAGTTCATACTGATCTTAGATCAGAGTTCAGACTGATCTCAGGCCACAGTTCAGACAGCTATTGTGTCTCCTCCTCCTCTGGTAGCTGGTTTCTATCTGGGCTCCTGATTTCCCATCTTGTTTTTTGTATTTATTTAAATTTTCCTTAAGCTTGAAAGTTTTAATTTTTGGCTGAATTGGACATCTAAAGACATATTTTATGGACAAATATTTAAAAGTTGTGGATGACCCTTGCGACCTCTGATATTTCACGGATACACTCTGCTCTGGCCTACTGACAGAAAAAGCCTGCTTGCAGCTAAAGCTAATTAGCACCAAGATGCCTCCTCTCTCCTCTACAAACTTCTGCAGCAGGTTGCAGTGTTGGAAACTAAAGTTCAGCACCTGGAAATAAACACAGAAGTGAACGGACTTTGTGGAAATGACAGAACTTTGCCAGCGGACTGGAGAATGCTAACATCCAGCTAATTAGCTCTGATACAGCTCCCTCGAAACTAAAGGGCTGTGTACCGGGTGATAAATCTGCCAGTATTAGTCCTCCCTGGAATGCTCTCGGGGCAAAGCCCAAGAGTAAATCAGCTGATATGGGGAGACGTCCAACAGGTAGAACCCAGCGCCCAGAGATCTGTGATGCGACAGGCTGGCCTGCGTTATCATCCTACTCAACACCTGAGCAGAGTAAGACACAGCCGTGGATAAAAGCTAAAGGGAAGATGAGCAACAAAGCTCCCAAACCAGCGAGTGTGCAGTTACAAAATCGGTTTGCTCCACTACTGCAGGACCCTGGATCTCCAACTGAAAACCTGGATAACTTCTCGGACTCACAGAGAAGGGTAAGGCCCGACAGGAAGTCAGAAGCTAGAAAGCTACAAGGAAAGCTACTGACTGGTCCTGAGACTCTGGTTGTTGGTGATTCTGCTATTAAAGATGTGGGAGGAACGTACAGCAGAAACACAAAAGTGCTGTGCTTTCCTGATGATACAGTCTCCAACACGACCGACAGAATCCTCAGTATTGTTGCAGAAATTCCAACTCTGAAATACCTTGTACTGCACACAGGGGCAAATGATATTGCGAAACGACAATCTGAAGTGCTCAAACGAGATTTAGGTAAACTGCTAAATGCAGTGAGCTCTCTGAATGCTGAAGTCTTCTTCAGTGGGCCTTTACCACCAGTCAGAGGAGGAGAGAGATTCAGCAGTGTTGGCAGTAAGCAGATGACTTTCAACTGCATGTGATGTCCACTCCATTTTATTGACAATTTCAACTTTTTCAAGGAGATGGACTTTCCCTAAACAAGTCAGGAGTAAAACTTTTTGCCTCCAACCTATCTTTCTTCCTGCATCACACTGTTCCCACTCCCAAGGACAAGAGACAAGAGGAATCCAGTCATCTTCACTGGGTATCCCATCACCCTCCTCCCCCTGCTGGAGTTTACTGACCAAATGAACAAACTTGTCAGCGCTGGTATCAGGCTTACTCCTCGCCCATCTGGGATCCTGTCCCCCCAAATTCCACCCTGTCCCCTACAACCACCCTGTCCCCCTCCACCACCACATCGCCGACGGGCACCACCTCCACCCCTTCCATGGCTTGATCTGAACCTACTCCAGTCCCCTAATAAGAGCCCAGCAGAGCCAGATATTTGTGTTGGTAACTGATGTGTTCTGGGTCCAGCTTTTAAGGCAAATGTTATGCCTGACTCTTCCAAGGAAAAGCCAGGGCCCATTGTGCCGGAAGCTTCATTGATTCATGTCTCAATAGGTAGGAGGAGAAGATCGGTCCATCTATTCAATTCAATTCAATTCAATTTTATTTGTATAGCGCCAAATCACAACAGAAGTTGTCTCAGGACACTTTCCATACAGAGCTGCTACAGACTGAGCTCTTTATCTACAGAGAGCCAACAATTCCCCCATGAGCAGCACTTGGCGACAGTGGCGAGGAAAAACTTCCTTTAACAGGCAGAAACCTCAGACTGAACCAGACTCTGGGTGGGCGGCCATCTGCCTCCACCGGCTGGGTGAGAGAGGAAGAGCAAGAGAGGGAGAGAGACAGACAGACAGACAGACAGACAGACAGACAGACATGCAGTCACAGTAACAGTGACAGTGGATGTAATAACAGCAGTAGCAGTTGCAGTGGATGTCAGGCAGGGCCAAGGCAGGAGACGTAGCTGAAATCCACAATCCAGATTCAGCCACTGTCCATGGGAACCTGCAAGACGACAAAGCACAGAGACTCCGGGGAAGGAGCTAAGTTAGTAAGACGCCGTGGTAGGACATGAGAGTGTGCGGATGGAGAGGGACAGAAGGACAGAGGAGCTCGGTGTATCTTTGGATGTCCCCCGACAGTCTAATCCTATAGCAGCATAACTAGGGGCTGGTCCAGGACCAGCCTGAGCCAGCCCTAACTATAAGCTTTATCAAAGAGGATCTCTCCAGAAACATCACATCATCGAGTTTAACATGTATTCCATGTCAGCCACAGTATGTTCTAAAAATGGGGATGTTGGACTTTTTAGCACATTTAACTTAGCTCTTTTAAATGTTAGGTCTTTGGCAGGCAAATCATTCTTAATCAATGACTTTATCATCAAGCATAAGCTTGATTTTATGTTTTTAACTGAAATTTGGTTAGGACAAGATAACGGCACAGCAGTTCTCAATGAGTCAGCCCCTCCGAATTTCAGTTTCATAAGTGAAGTAAGAATGCATAAGAGAGGAGGTGGAGTCGCCATTTTGTTTAATGATAGCATTCAATGCAAGAGAGTCTCTTATGGTCAGTTTGATTCTTTTGAATATGTTGCCACTCAATCAAAGTCTCCCTGTCGATCAGTCTTCATAACCATCTACAAGCCCCCAAAATACAATGCAAAGTTTTCTGATGAGTTTGCCAATCTACTGTCTGTTGTTTGTATTGATTTTGACTGTGTTGTGTTAGTGGGTGACTTCAACATTCATGTTGATAATCTCAAAGATGGATGTGCTATAGAACTTCTAAACATCCTGGATCATTTTGGCCTATCTCAGCACGTAACACATTCAACACATAACAAAGGGCATATATTAGATTTGGTTATCTCCAAAGGGCTTAATATCTCTGAGGTTATGGTGACTGATGTTGCTCTTTCTGATCATTACTGTGTGTCATTTAAAATGGCCACACCTGCTATTCTTGACAAAAGTGGAACAGAGGTAATCAAAAAGCGTTATATTAATGATAACACCTGTGCAGTCTTCACTCAGTCTTTTACACCATCACCAACACTCAGCTTCAACTGATGACCTTGTAAATGATTTCAGTTCCAAAGTTATGACTATTATTGACTCCATCGCACCAGTTAAGACCAAAGTTTTGTCAGGAAGGAAAAAGGCACCTTGGAGAAACACCACACTGGTCAAAGTCCAGAAAAGAGTCTGCAGACAGGCAGAGCGCAGCTGGCGAAAAACCAAAATCCAGGTTCATTATGACATTTACAAAAACAGTCTCCACACCTATAACCATGAACTAAAGAAGACAAGGCGAGCATTCCTCTCAGAGATTATCAACAGAAACTGTAATAATGCCCGCACTTTGTTTTCTGTTGTGGACAGACTGACAAACCCCACAGCATCAGTCCCTCCTGAGCTGCTGTCCAACAAGTCATGCAATGATTTTGCAGCCTTTTTTACAGATAAAATTTCAAGGATAAGACAAACAGTGTGCAGCTCCAACTCAGACAAAATGATAAGTCCACCTGTGCTTTCTCCAGTTAATCTAGCACATTTTAACCTTCTAGACCATACAAGGCTGACAGAAACTGTATCACAGTTAAAATCCACAACATGCTGCCTTGATACTCTGCCAACAAACTTTTTTAAAAATGTTTTTCATTGCATAGCTCCAGATGTGTTGCAGATGATAAATAATTCTCTTCAGTCCGGTCAGTTTCCCCAGGCCTTGAAAACTGCAGTAATAAAACCTCCTAAAAAAAACTAATCTGGATGCTTCAGTAAAGTAACTACAGGCCAATATCAAATCTTCCCTTTCTAAGAAAAATGTTGTTTTTCAACAAACGCATGCTTTCGTGATGCAGAACAACACCATTCTCGGACCACTTCTTTTCAATATCTACATGTTGCCCCTAGCTCAGATTATGGAGCATCATAATATTTTTTATCATACTTACGCAGATGATACACAACTTTATATTTCTGTGTCATCACATGACTACAGTCCCTTACTTTCACTGAGTGTATTCATCAAATCAATGAGTGGATGTGCCAGAATTTCTTCAGCTCAGCTCAGCTCAGCTCAGTGAGAAATGAAAGGTCAAAGATCAGCACTCACCTTAACTCCATGTCACTGACAACAGCAGATAAAGCCAGAAATCTTGGTGTAATTATTGATTCTGACCTGAATTTTAACAACCATTTAAAGCTGATTACCAAATCAGCCTACTACCACCTGAAAAATATAACCAGAATCAAGGGTTGTCTGTCCAAAGAAGACATGGAAAGACTTGTTCATGCATTCATCTTCAGTAGGTTGGACTATTGCAATGGAGTCTTTACTGGCCCAAACAAAAAATCAATTAGGCAACTACAGCTGATCCAAAATGCAGCTGCACGAGTCCTTACAAACAGCAGAAAAATGGACCAGATCACTACACTGGCTTCCTGTGAGTCAAAGAATAGACTTTAAAATCTTACTGTTGGTCTACAAAGCATTAAATGGTCTAGGACCAAAATATATTCTAGATTTATTGACTCCATATGAAGCATCCAGAGCCCTCAGGTCATCAGGGACAGGTCTACTGTGTGTTCCCAGAATGAGAAGCAAACAAAGTGAAGCAGCTTTCAGTTATTATGCTCCTCACCTGTGGAACATTCTCCCTGCACACCTGAGGTCTGCACCACCTGTCAGCTCTTTTAAATCAGGGTTGAAGACATTATTGTTTGCTACAGCTTTTACTTAAAGTAAATATATCTGCTCAATGATTTTAATCATTCTAAATGCTAAATTATTGCCTTTTACTGGCGTCTGTTTTTAATTTTCCTTTAAATGTATTTTATTTTATTTTTGTTTTTCTATTCTCTTCTAATTTCTTTCTTTCCTTCTCTCTTTCTTTGAAATGTATGGTTTTAATGTATTTTTATGCTTCTGTAAAGCAGATCTCAGGCCAGACTTCAGACTGACCTTAGGTCAAAGTTTCTGACTGTTGGTGTGTTTGTGTTCAGGTGATTCGGTTGGATGGAGGAGAATACGTGTCGATGGCTGGAGAGTTTAACAATCTGCGTAGGGTGAGTGTCGCACTGAAATGTTTCCCTCAGAAATATGAATTCCTACAACAGCATGTTCATGCTGACAGTAGACGTTTCCGCTTGATGTTTGAAGCGACTCCAGCATGTCGTTGTCTGTTTTTATGTCCACTGAAAGACAACAGATGTCGTGTCTGAATTTACTGATAACTTGATAACAGTCAGCTGTGCGAGCCAGCGCGTCCTCTCATTTGTTTCAGTTTGGATTATTTAGTTGGAATAACCCAAAATTCATGAGGCATGTTTACAGGCTGAACGCTGCAGAGCTGAACATGCTTCTCTTTTGCTTCTTCAAAACTGTCAATTCAGTCACCTTTGTTACAGCCAGCGATAATAAGCATTATCGTTAGCAGTATTTGCTAAATGTATTTCATAAAATATCATCTGTTTGTGTCTCAGGTGACTCCAGATCAGTGGAAGATAATGGAGGCGATGATCAGAAACACGAAGGGATCCTAAAAAAATTCTCAGTGGACCACAACAACCATTCAGTTCACAGTGTGCAGGTGGACCCACCCACCTGCTCATGTCATGATGATGAGAGAATCTGACAGATGTAAACGCAGAGTTTTGATGATTTACTGATTGATCAGCGATTATTGACAGCTTCATCAACAGGAAACACTTGGTTCACCTGTTAGCTTGTAGCTGGTGGAGATGTCAGTTTAATCCAGAGATGTGAAGTTTTTCTTGTTCCACTGTGGTTTTTGATCTCATTCACTCTGAGCCACCTCAGGAGTCTCAGCTGATCTCTGGGCTCCAAGAAGCTTTCGCAAACAGCTTCAGGTGCATTTGCGCCTCTTCTGGACTGAAGGAGGACCAACCAATATATACATGAAGCCCAGAAAACAAAGAATGATAGTAATCAGATTTGTGGCCAACAGATATGTGAGTGTAAAATGTCGGAAATCTGGATTTGATCTGTGGCTCTGAAATGAAGTCTGTGATATTAATGACGTCATTAAAAACTAATCATAGACTGAAAGTTTCACATTTCATGAAGATCATTACTCATGTTGTGGGGACATAAATCTGTTTACACAGTCACATTGTGGGGACTCGTCTTACTTGTGGGGACAAAATGCAGGTCCACTCAATGTAAACCATTAAATTTTGTGGTGAAGGCTGAGCTTAAGGTTAAGGTTAAGGTTAAGGTTAAGGTTAAGGTTAAGGTTAAGGTTAAGGTTAGGGTTAGGTTTAGGCAAGTAGTGGTTAAGGTAAAGGTAAGTCTCCAGGAAATGCATGTAAGTCTATGTAATGTCACCACAAGTGATGAAAACCTAACGTGTCAAGAGGAAGCGTCACATGCACATTTCCTTAACCAATGAAATTCTTGATTTACAATGAAACACAAGGTATTAAAGTGAGAAGTATCTAATAATGTAAGAACATAAAATAATGAAGATGGTCCACAATATGCAAACAGAAAGTATGAACACAGTGTCATACAGCATTGATATAATATATATAATGTACATTCTATTATACATTATACCAATATAATGTACAGTATCAAAACAAATGTTTTTGAACATACTTTTACACAGCAATTCATAAAAGATATATTAAAAAAGTAACAAAGAGATAAAAATGAGATAAACCCAAAGCGTCAAGATCCAGCTGAGACTGACCCAAGAAGACTCAAACAGGCTTTACTGAGTACTGAATTAAGGCCCTGAATGCTTCCGTAAGGAGAGATTTCAGCTTTAATAAATTCAGAAATATGTTGTCGTTTTGGGCATGCTGAGTGTAGATTAATTGGCAAAAATGGCAATTTTATTCATTTAGATGAAAATCTAAAATGCGTACCTTTAGAATGGAAACCACACAGATGTCATTCTCCAGAAACAACGCTGAGCGCCTTCCTGAAATACAAATCAAACATGAGCTGCATATCTGGGTCAGGACAGTACAGATAAATGTAAGCTACATTAAAGCTGATGTACAGGCCTACGATAATGGATTGTTCGGGGTGTCCAATCACAGCCCTATTTCCTGATGAAGTAATCCAGTTCAGTTCAAATCAGTGAGGACCCTCTGTGGCTGCAGTCCACCTCTGGGCCTCTCAGACCCTCAGAGCTGTTTAGAACTGTTCCAGATGGACGCCGGTGGATCGGGGCGGTCGTGTCGTCGCGGTGGCGGCTCCACAGTTTTGGAATAGCCTTGGATGTTCGCCTCCACTGACACTTGAATGTTTTCAGTTTGCTCTTAGTGGTTTTAGTATTTCAGTATTATAAGACCTTTAATGTTACTCACATCATGTTGTTGTGCTGTTTATATTACTTTAATTTGTAGGATTTTGGTAAATTCTGTTTGTTTTTAAATGAACTATAAAAACCTTCAGGTGATTTTAAGATGAGCAGTCTGACACGTCTGAGTTTCAGCTCAATGCTTCAGATCCTGGAAACAAAGACAAACACTGACCTCTTCAGGTCATCACATCACTTTCTTCTGCTGGACGCAAACTGTTCATCGTGCATCTTTGGAAAAAAGATGCATCGAATACAATCAGTAAGAATTCCAAATGAATCCATGAATAGGATTATTAACTCATTCGTTTATATATTAAATATCTTTTGGAGGAAACCTTCAAAGATGTCAGTTGTCTGTGTTTCAGTCATTTCTTCTGCGACAGTCACGACAGAGATAAACACAGTCCACATTCACAGGCAATGAGACAATAACCAGCAGCATCAGGCCAAATTAAACTGAACTCATGAAGTCCAGAAACAGGATAGAAAGAGTGAAGCCATCAACCATCTGCAGCTCTCTCTGCGCAACACCCAACAGGAAGTTGGCTCTGAGCCCCATCACCTATGACCTGGGGACCGTTGCACAAAAGACATCCAGGAAGTGACTGAGCTGAGCTCAACCAATCCAAAACATGAGCGTCCAATTCAATTTTATTTGTATAGCGCCAAATCACAACAGAAGTTGTCTCAGGACACTTTCCATATAGAGCTGCTACAGACCAAACTCTTTATCTACAGAGGACCAACAATTCCCCCATGAGCAGCACTTGGCGACAGCGGCGAGGAAAAACTTCCTTTTAACAGGCAGAAACCTCAGACTGAACCAGACTCTGGGTGGGCGGCCATCTGCCTCCACCGGCTGGGTGAGAGAGGAAGAGCAAGAGAGGGAGAGTGAGACAGACAGACAGACAGACAGACAGACAGACAGACAGACAGACAGACAGACAGACAGACAGACAGACAGACAGACAGACAGACAGAGACAGAGAGACAGACATGCAGTCACAGTAACAGTGACAGTGGATGTAATAACAGCAGTAGCAGTTGCAGTGGATGTCAGGCAGGGCCAAGGCAGGAGACGCAGCTGAAATCCACAATCCAGATTCAGCCACTGTCCATGGGAACCTGCAAGACGACAAAGCACAGAGACTCCGGGGAAGGAGCTAAGTCAGTAGCACGCCGTGGTAGGACATGAGAGCGTGCGGATGGAGAGGGACAGAAGGACAGAGGAGCTCGGTGTGTCTTTGGATGTCCCCCGACAGTCTAATCCTATAGCAGCATAACTAGGGGCTGGTCCAGGACCAGGCTGAGCCAGCCCTAACTATAAGCTTTATCAAAGAGGACAGTTTTAAGACGACTCTTAAATGTAGAGACAGTGTCTGCCTCCCGGACAAAGACTGAAGATGGTTCCACAGGAGAGGAGCTTGATAGCTAAATGCTCTGACTCCTGTTCTGCTTTTTGAGACTTTAGGAACCATAAGTAGAAATGCATTCTGGGAACGCAGTGTTGGAGTAGGGCAATAAGGTACTATGAGCTCTTTAAGATAAGAAGGTGCCTGGCCATTTATGGCTTTGAATGAAAATGAATGAAAATGAATGAAAATACTTCAAACTGAAATGAATGCTGCTCATGTTTTGTGTTAATGTGTAAATGATGACGTGGATCAGGTTGGATGTGGTAACAGTGTGTAGTGCTCAGTGGAATAACTGCTGGTTTCTGTTTGTGATGATGCTGACTGAGATAAGGGATGAGATTCAACAGATCCTGGAGCTTCGCCTGGTCTGGAGCAGGCCAGCTCCACACAATAAATCTCCATGGTAACTCATCCCATAACAGATCCCACTTTCCACTGTCCTGCTTTTGTGCAACCGGATCAGGGATAAGTTGAGCCAGGATCACCAACATATCCCGGCTGAATCCCTTATCCTAGTTTTGTGCAATGGGCCCCTGGTGATGAAGCAGAACAGCCAGCCAATCAGATGGCCAGTTGACCTGTCAGTCATTTTGAAACAATGAGGGGTGACACAAGAGTGACCTTCAACAAGAGAGAGAACAATATCTACTTTCAATGGGACGAAATTTAGCCCAAATATCTGTGTGAAATGAAGCGGAACACTTCATCAACACATGAAGTCTGTGGTTTGTTTACATGATTCATATGTGATACACAATATGACGTATATGATACGACGCTGTCACGCTCAGAGGTTGAACATGTTTGTTCAGGAGCTGAAGATGTCGAACTCTTCCTTGTTTTGAATCTCTTGTGTTTTTGCTTCTATCATGTGAAAAGCAGATTTCATGTTTTCATAAACACTTATTTCACCCCCTGTGAAGTTTTTAGAACTGCTGTATAAACAGTTCAGGAATTCTTGGAAATAGAAAAGACAGTTGTTGTCATATATGTTGAGTTTCATGTTAAGTTTTCAATTCTTATACTTATTAGCAAAGTGTTCATTTATTGTTCAATACCTGACAAAGAAACCTAGTAAGAGGAGCTTGAGTTAATTTTTGAGTCTGGCTGTTATTTTGGAGTTAAAGGAAGCTTTAAGCATTTTAATGAAAGTCACCTTTTGATGAGCAGTTTATATAAAATGAATGAAAGTTTTCTGACAACATAAATTCAGTCATCAGTCATTCTTTGACTGTTTCTACAGATTCTTCACAGTTGTTGTCGATTCCCCTTAGAATTTACAAAAGAACTACTTCACTGTGTTTTCTTTCCATTTTATTCCTGTTTGTTCTGACACTTAATCAGAGTCTTCAGTCATTTAAAGGACAGTTTTATTGTGAATTCAGAGTAGAGAGCTGAAACACAACATCTGCATAAAACTACAGCACACAGCTGTACAGTGATGAAGAAGCTGTTTGTGTGTGTGTGTGTGTGTGTGTGTGTGTGTGTGTGTGTGTGTGTGTGTGTGTGTGTGTGTGTGTGTCAGTGTGTGTTGATGCTCTGCTGCTGGCAGCGAGAGATCAGCGTGGTCACAAGTTTCTGCAGAACCTCCGCCCGCATCTTACTGATCTGAAGAACCTCCTCATGGTTGACCTTCTCCTCCCGACTGTAATCTAGAGACACCTGCAGCATGACATAAGTCAACACCGTCACACCACCACCACACACCAACCGCATCACACCACCACCACACAGCAGAGTCTGATGTAATTATTATCAATGCGTTGCTGTGTTGCTGTTATCATTTTAATAACTGACCTTGTTGGTGATGAGGGACAGACCAAGAACTCTGAGGCCACAGTGTTTTGCCACCGTCACTTCAGGAACAGTACTCATACCTGAAGAGGCAGGGGAGTGAGTGTGTGTGTTATGGTTTGCAACCCTCATTTAAACTACGATTTTTGAACTTTTTCATGATTTGAGCAAACTGTATCACTGTGCACTTCACGCAAACACATAGCTGAAAAAAGTTGTGCTGTAATTTGAACCAAAGTGAAAAATCAAATCAAATCAAATGATGTGTCATGTGGCCTTGTTAACCATCTTCACTGTAATTATTAGCATTTTATTGAGCTGCAGGGTTCCACTCTGCCTCATTAATATTTATTCAGCAGATGTATTTAATGAACGTGCTGATGTTCTGATTCCTGCTGAAACCTGAACATCATGTGCTCATCCTTTCAAACTGCTGCTTATGACTCTGAGCATCATGTTAAAAACTATTCATTCACTGAATAACTCTGAGATCAGCATTCATTCTCCTGCTTTTATTCAATAAAAGTCCACATGAGGCTGAAGATAAACTCAAAACAAGGCTGAGGACCACTGCTCTCAGGCCTCTGGTAAAGGGGCAGTCAGTGCTCAATACAAAACCAATACTTCAACTACCAACGAATGAGTCCTGATCTCAACTTAAACTCTTCAGAATTCCAGGAAGCATCAAAAATACTGTTTGAGACTCAGCTGGCCAACAAAAATAAACCCAAGTGACACCTCTTGTGTCTAATAGACAAACTCTGTGATTCTCTGTGACCATCCCCAGAACGGGTGAATTATAAAATATAGACTTTTTGGCTCATTGCCAGGGGTTGGAAAGCTGATTGATCAGGACTCTCTGGATGGACTGGACATTTCCCACTGGTGAGTAACATTAGATGCACCCATCTTCTAAATTCATTAGGATTCTGCAGGTTGGATGGGAAGGTGGTGGGATGGATGTGACCCACAGGCCGCCAGTTGACGATATATACTGGGTCGAGATGGACTTGCTGTTTGGTCCAAATGTGGACAAAGGTCTGAACTTTGAGAAGTCCTGGTCTATAGAAAAATCTCCAAGCACCCTAGAACCTTTTCGAAGGACCCCTAGAACCTCTGCATGGACATCTATACCTCAAGAACTTCCTGAAGGATGGGCTGAAACCTCTTCAGGACCTCCAAAATGTGTTCCATGACACCTATATAGTGCTTACAGACCCCAGATCCTGGATGTTGTAAACAAACTCCAGACTGAAGACAGTGTTACAATCAGGAGACACAATTAGACCCATCAGGTTTCCACAGTACAACTCACAGTAGCCCCTGCTGTGCTGCTATTACAGTTCATCAAAGAATAAACCAGAATGTTACAACTCTCCATTTGGGTCTGATCTCTGGTCAGATCAACACTTCTCACTGAGAGCCAGCCACTGCTCTTTCTGCTGACTCACTAACAAGGCCCCTTAAGACTCCGGAGAGGTTCCCCCTCAATGACCAACTGCTGAAGACAGGCCATCTATCTGTCTGTCTGCCTCTCTTCCTGTCTTACCTACAGAGTCACAGCCCAGGATCAGCAGCATTCTGGCCTCAGCGATGGTTTCAAAGTTTGGTCCGCTCACCATACAGTAAACGCCCTCTCTGATGAAATCACCGCAGCCAAGCTCCGAGCCCACGTCCAATGCCAGTCGCCTCAGATCCTTACTGTATGCATCAGACATACAGGGAAACCTGATCCCAAAACTACAGACAGAGAGAAAGACAGCCAGTGAGACAGACAGACAGACAGACAGACAGACAGACAGACAGACAGACAGACAGACAGACAGACAGACAGACAGACAGACAGTCAGTCGGACAGTGAAGCCTGATCCCAAAACTGCAAACAGACAAACAGACCTGATGTATCGCATCAAATATTAGAATGCTAGTATAGTTAATTTAATCTCAGGGTTTATATACAATAATCTCTGTCTCTCGCTGTCTGTCTGTCTGTCTGTCTGTCTGTCTGTCTGTCTGTCTGTCTGTATTCATTCCTGTCTCACCGCTCGTCGTTGGGTCCACACAGTGGGTGTTGTCCAGCAAATCCCGGCAGGTTGATGTGGTCTTTCATGATCATGATGTCACCGACTTTGAAGTCTGGACAGATTCCTCCAGAGGCATTTGTCACCAGCACAGACTCGACACCCATCAGTTTAAAGATCCTCACAGGGAATGTCACCTGAGACAGGTAGGCAGACAAACAGGTAGGCAGACAGAGCAGTGAACAGTCAAATTGTGCTGTTGGGATATACAGTGTAATAATCCCTCCAGTGTGTTCAGGCCTGTCCTGGGCTCTCCCTCTCCACAGGGAGGAGTCCAGGAAGATCCTGATCAGATGTTGAACCACCACAAGACTGAGCCCAGACAACCTGCAGAGGGAACTTTCATGTTCAGGATCAGCCCCCTGTGAAACACCACAGTCCACATCATGGCTGACTCAGCACCTGCTGTCACTTTGTCTCCAAGAAACTGTTAATTTTGTTTTAATATGGACTAACAACACTGTTAATTTAATGTATCTGGCACGTTTCAAAATGTTGATTCAGAATGGAAAATGTTTCATTAGCTTTCTGACAGCATCATCTCCTGACAAGTAACACAAGATGAAGGTATTTTGGGTCATGTCTTGTCACAGCTCTTGGTTCAGGCTCAGGAAAGATTTTTATGCCTTTTTGCTGTTTGACAGTAAAAGAGGACGGACAGTGAGAGGAGACAGAGATGAGGAGTGACTCAAACAGGAGATGTTGGAGAGGAAGACATTTCACAAAAAAAAAAAAAAAAATCCAGGCTGCAATTCTGTTTCCCTCAAAATACAACAGGCAAAACAATTGAGAATATAAACATCATTTCTAGGAAGCAGGGTTGGTGTCCCAACGACCCTGCAGTTGTTA
The DNA here is from genome assembly GCF_039877785.1 of Chaetodon trifascialis. Classification (NCBI taxonomy): domain Eukaryota; kingdom Metazoa; phylum Chordata; class Actinopteri; order Chaetodontiformes; family Chaetodontidae; genus Chaetodon; species Chaetodon trifascialis. The sequence continues at coordinate 31,057,984 of NC_092062.1, read as the reverse complement.
AGGACAACAGCCTGAACCGGGGAACATTGGTTGTGTGAGTGGTGACAGTAAGAGTGATTTCATAACATGAATGGAACAGTGAATTGGATGATGGACAACAGGGCCATCCTCTGGTGAACAGGTCCAGGAGGCAGCTCAGCTAAGAGCACCTGGTGGAGGCCGAGTCAGGATCAGTCTCAGTGGATAACATGTGGCCTCTGCCATATTCATTTATCAACCTACATGAACTGAAGCATAAGCTATGCTCAATGAATGGCTGGTGACTTACCTGACATCAACTGCCCAGCGTCTCAAGCAAGATGACACCAATGATTGTGAATTGCATGTTGGGTAAAATGGGTGATGTAAGAACACTTCTGGTCATTGGAAGTGTTTTTGAATTCAGACATCACTGTGAGTGATGAAGACTCACCTGACAGAGGGAGTAACCTTCATACAGGTGGAAGTGACCCTGCATGAAGACACAGGAAGTATCCTCAATTGTTCCAAAGACCAGGCAGCCTTCATGACCCACGACTGAGAGAGAGAGAGAGACCGAGCCAGAGAGAGAGAGAGACAGAGAGAGAGAGAGAGAGAGAGAGAGAGAGAGAGAGAGAGAGAGAGAGAGAGAGAGAAGAGAGAGAGAGAGAGAGAGAGAGAGAGAGAGAGAGAGAGAGTGAGAGAGAGAGAGAGAGAGAGAGACCGAGCCAGAGAGAGAGAGAGAGAGAGAGAGTGAGAGAGAGAGAGAGAGAGAGAGAGAGAGAGAGAGAGAGAGAGAGACACAGACAGACAGACAGACAGACAGACAGAGAGAGAGACAGAGAAAACAACTTCATGGTCAGCCATCATTAATTATTAACATTTAGCTAAAGAACAAATAAATATTGAAGGCTCAAGACTCCAATGTTCAACTCTTATGATGCCACCAGAGATGAGATGAAATAAGGTTGGAAAAGGGGAAAAAGAAGGGAGGAATGAAGGAAGGGAGGAAGGAAGTAATGAGGAGAGGATGGAAGGAAGGATGAACGATAGAAGAAAAAGGGAGAATGTGGACAAAGCAAAAGATGGGAGGAGGGAATCAACACCAACACAGATCCTTCAGCAGCAGACACCCCGCCCTCTCAGTCTACAGTGGGCAAGGCTGACTCACCTGTGCTGACGGGGAAGTTGGGGATGTCCTGGTACCTAAAGGTCTGTTTGTTGGCGGCTCCGTCGGCCAGCAGCCCGAGTCCTGAACCACAGATCACTGCGACCTTTGGACGGTGACTCGTGTGGTTCAACAGCCACTCTGTGGTCAGTTTGTAGTCCTCAAAGGAGCAGCAGCTGGGGGACGACAAGGGGAGTAACTGAGTACTGAGGGAGAAATGAACATGGAGACTCTTCAGAGATGATTAACAGGGAAGCAATAATGAATCACTCACTGTTAACAGATACCATTCCTACAGCTTTTAAAACTTCTCTAATCAAACCGCTGCTTAAAAAAGACCATTCAGATTTGTCTGTCATCTCTAACTACAGACCAACCTCAGACGTGTGTTTCCTGAGGACGACTTTAGAAAGAGCTGAATGATTTCCTCTGTGACAACACCATGTTTGAAGTGTTCCAGTCTGGTTTCAGGGTCCAGCACAGTCCAGACAAAAACCTTCTCATTGGTCACTTGTAGTCTGAACACCTTCTCATTGGTCACCTGTTGTCTGAACACCTTCTCATTGGTCACCTGTTGTCTGAACACCTTCTCATTGGTCACTTGTAGTCTGAACACCTTCTCATTGGTCACTTGTAGTCTGAACACCTTCTCATTGCTCACCTGTTGTCTGAACACCTTCTCATTGGTCACCTGTTGTCTGAACACCTTCTCATTGGTCACTTGTAGTCTGAACACCTTCTCATTGGTCACTTGTAGTCTGAACACCTTCTCATTGGTCACTTGTAGTCTGAACACCTTCTCATTGGTCACTTGTAGTCTGAACACCTTCTCATTGGTCACCTGTTGTCTGAACACCTTCTCATTGGTCACCTGTTGTCTGAACACCTTCTCATTGGTCACTTGTAGTCTGAACACCTTGTCATTGCTCACCTGTTGTCTGAACACCTTCTCATTGCTCACCTGTCTGTCAGAGCTGACTTTAAAATGCTTTTACTGGTCTTCACATCACTGCCTGTCGTTGCTCCGTCTCATCTGACCAATATGGTTTAGACATTTGTGTCTCTTCGGTCTCTCGGCTCCTGGTCCTGAACCAGAACTATAAGCCTTTGTTAATCTAAACCTGGACCAGCCTGAAGGTCTGAGGGGTCTACACCTGTCCATCTGAAGACACCTGAAGGCTCTTTTCTTTTTATCTGACCGCTGTTTGATTTAGTTTTATCCTTTGGTTTTAATTCTGCTTTATTTCATTTTCCTTGTTTTTATTGTTTCGTCACACATATTCTGATTATTGATTTTAAACCCTTTGTTTATGAAGCACTATGCTATATAAACAACGTTTATTCTGATTATTATTATTAATCAGCAGACATCATGATGTCTTTGTATTTTAGTTTGAGAGATGAATCTATGGAAGTTGAAAAGAGGAAGTGAATGAAAACATTACACTAAGAGTTATTCCATCATCAGTTCATCTGCAGGTTAATTCATTGACGTCGTCTCCAGACTCTTTCGTTAATGTTAAGTCGACGTGTCGATTCAGGTTTCCATCGAACTCTGAACACACGAGCAGTTAAAAGTTAGTTAGTTAGTTTGATGAAATAAACAGTTTGTGTTCTAAGAAGAACGTTAAACTGTTGAAAGTCTATTTTTTCATGAATTTCCAGCTAATTAGGAGAAAGTTTGCTAGTTTATTTGGACTAATTCTTATTAACTATTGTCACTCGTTTCTGTTGTCAGTGATTTCAGCACAAAGACTCGGCAGCAGAAACAGAGTCTGACCTGAGTTCAGTCACAGAGATCAGAAGAAATGAAGATAAATGAGGGTCAGTCTTACCAGGAGTTTCCTTTGGTGTGCATCGTCCAGAGAGACGAGACGAGACGAGACGAGACGAGACGAGACGAGACGAGAAGAAAAAAAGCAGTCAGACAGCCACAGGGCGCTCTCCTCTGATTGGCTGAAACATACGGTCGAGGCCACTGACTCCATGCGTCTGTGAACTTTGACCTCTGCAGTTTGTACAGTGAGGGTTAAAGTTCAGCAGGCGGCTTCAAAACAGAATGAGATCAGAGAAAAGATCAGAAATGTAACTTGAATACACGTGAGGTCGCTGAGGTCAAACACACAGCGAGCTCTCAGCCGACAGCACAAAACTGAATATTCTGAATCAAACAAACCATTTAGTCACTTTTGGCCACTTTTCAAACATTTTTCCCTCTTCAGTACTTCAGTTCAGGTATCTTCTACACTTCAACTGCTTGTATTGTCAATGCATGACAATGACTGTGAAGCTGTCGTTGGCCTCAGACAATATGTAGAAAAAGAAAATGAAGTAAAAAGTCAGAATCTAGGAATAAAATATTATTCTAATTAAACATAATACTGTGGCAGTGGTGAATAAAGTAACTGAATCAGTGAGCAGAGTGATCTGTTTGGTCTGAAGGCAGAGTGAGGAGGCGATGAAGAACCAGAACCAGAACCAGAACCAGAATCAGAAAAGCTTTATTGCCAAGTACGGTGTCACACATACGAGGAATTTGCTTTGGTGAGGTTGGCGCATCTATTAAAAAGAAGCTATTCAAAAAGTAAAAATATAACAATAAGTAAAAAATATGACAATAAGTAAAAAATATAACAATAGCAGAAAATATAACGATATAAATATATATACACAAGTCTGTTTTTTTTTTTTTACAGAAGCACAGTCTGTTTTTTCAAAAGGAAGATAAGATAAGATAAGATAAGATAAGATAAGATAAGATAAGATAAGAATAACACTTTCGGCATGCATCTTAAAATCCAGCTGACAGTAGTAAAGTTCAATATTGACAAAAGTACAACTGAAGAAATACCACAAGTCCATTTCATCCACATTCTCAGGTTCCAGTCATCCTCTCTGTTGTCAAACTAAGTTGCGACGCTTCCATCGTTCATTCAGCAGAGTAGTAAATAAACTCTTACTCACATCCAAATGTAAATTATCTGCAATAAACTCCATCAGAGATGTTCAGGAAAAATGTGAACATTAACATCAACATTAAGATGAACATTGACTGAAGTTTGTGCAGGTTTGGCCTCGGCGCTCTCGGAGTGTTTCCTCCTCTTATTTCCGTCGTAGTGTAACGGCGGCTCACACTCACAGCTGCTGGATGTTCACACTGGGAGTTCACCAGTGTTTCCATTCCGAGGAGAATTCAAGAAATGTGCTTCAAAACACTTGGAAGTGAAATATGTGCAGGTCTGAAGGGCCACAGCCGTCACTTCACTCTGTCAAATGAGTTTTAGAAGAACAGTGAATCAACCCTGAAAAACAAACCTGAGATGAGTTTACCTCCTTTTTACTTTCTAATCAGATTACTGCCAGATGACTTATAATCAGATTACTGACTGATGATTTATAATCAGATTAATGTCAGATGATTTATAATCAGATTACTGACTGATGATTTATAATCAGATTAATGTCAGATGATTTATAATCAGATTAATGTCAGATGATTTATCATCAGATTACTGACTGATGATTTATAATCAGATTAATGTCAGATGATTTATAATCAGATTACTGACTGATGATTTATAATCAGATTAATGTCAGATGATTTATAATCAGATTAATGTCAGATGACTTATAATCAGATTACTGACAGATGACTTATAATCAGATTAATGTCAGATGACTTATAATCAGATTAATGTCAGATGATTTATAATCAGATTACTGACAGATGACTTATTATCAGATTAATGTCAGATGATTTATAATCAGATTACTGACACATGATGTATGATCAGATTTCTAATCAGATTCAAACACATTTTTCTGAAATGGATCATTTGTTTTCAGATTCCAACAACTTCTTTCAGTGTGTGTGTGTATGTGTGTGTGTGCGTGTGCGTCTCATCTTGGGAACCCTTCTGCAGGAATCCAGCTCATCAGTTGCCATGGAAACTATGTTTCCATAATACCAACAGTCTGTGTCTGAGTGTGTGTGTGTGTGTGTGTGTGTGTGTGTGTGTGTGTGTGTGTGTGTGTGTGTGTGTGTGTGTGTGTGAGTCCTGCAGGAATTTATTTTTGTCGTCATCTTCAAATTATGATGATAAATATAGTAATAAAATGTGTCCTGATAATAATCTTTGATCTGTCACGTTTATCATGTAATGATGTCACTTAAAACAACAACAATTGATAAATTGATTATATCTGCATGTGAGATTAATGCTGCTTCATGTTTCAGGTTCTGTACATGTTATTAATGCTGCGTCATGTTTCAGGTTCTGCACGTTATTAATGCTGCGTCATGTTTCAGATCCTGTAGATGTTATTTATGCTGCGTCATGTTTCAGGTTCTGTACATGTTATTAATGCTGCTTCATGTTTCAGATCTTGTAGATATTATTAATGCTGTGTCATGTTTCAGATCCTGTCAGTGTTATTAATGCTGCTTCATGTTTCAGATCCTGTAGATATTATTAATGCTGTGTCATGTTTCAGATCCTGTCAGTGTTATTAATGCTGCTTCATGTTTCAGATCCTGTAGATATTATTAATGCTGCTTCATGTTTCAGGTCCTGTAGATGTTATTAATGCTGTGTCATGTTTCAGGTCCTGTAGATGTTATTTATGCTGCGTCATGTTTCAGGTTCTGTACATGTTATTAATGCTGCTTCATGTTTCAGATCTTGTAGATATTATTAATGCTGTGTCATGTTTCAGATCCTGTCAGTGTTATTAATGCTGCTTCATGTTTCAGATCTTGTAGATATTATTAATGCTGTGTCATGTTTCAGATCCTGTCAGTGTTATTAATGCTGCTTCATGTTTCAGATCCTGTAGATATTATTAATGCTGCTTCATGTTTCAGGTCCTGTAGATGTTATTAATGCTGTGTCATGTTTCAGGTTCTGTACATGTTATTAATGCTGTGTCATATTTCAGGTTCTGTTGTTGATTTGAGATACTGAACGCGACGTTCCTATGAACCTCCTCACCAGTGAGTGCAGGATGGTCTGAGAGATAAACTACCGACCTGAGCCTGCAGCCTGTAGCTTCATATGGACATGCTGCACATCACCTCTTCGGTCAGGTACTCAGGTGAGGACCGGCACATGGTGGTTGATACTCAGTCCATATGTAGAGAGGTTTTAATAAACACAGTCTTCCTCACTGTCCTCATCTTCAGCTTCCTGTGTGGCAGCTGATGAAGATGCTCCTCTCACTTCCTGGTGGTGTCTCAGATCAGCTGTGTCTATCCACAGGTCAGCAGCTGCCTGTCACATGTCTCTGTGATTGTCTTTGACAAGTAAATGTGGATCAGGGCTGTGAGACGAGTCTGTGTCAGACCAGATCTGGACTTGGTCATGTGATGCACTGCTCAAAGACCAGGACGTCCCTCTGCTGGTTCGTTGCAGGCAGCAGCTTCAGACATCAGCTCAGATTAAAGCTGCTCAGAGTTCAGCAGAAACATCTCAGCATCCACTGATGGAGGAGACGAGTCAATCAGGCCTTCATGGTCCAACCGCTGCAAAGAAACCAAGACTGGGAGAGACCAGCAAGAAGAAGAGACCTGCAGGAAACCAAGAACCGCAAGGACTGGACATTAGACCAGAAGAGACCTGGACTCTGGTCTGATGAGTCCAGATCTGAGCTGTTTGGTTCCAGCCGTTGTGTCTTTGTGAGACTCAGAGAAGGTGGACTGATGGTGTCTGCAGGTGTGGTTCCACCGTCAAGCAGGATGTGGAGGTGTGACGTGTGGGGGGAACCAGCTTGGCTACCACAGCGTCCTGCAGCCAGAGGACAGTCCAGCTGTTCGTCCTTCATCAGGACAACGACCCAGAACACACGTCCAGGCTGTGTTTGACCAGGAGGGAGAGTGATGGAGGGCTGCATCACGTGACCTGCTCTCCACAGTCACCTGACCTGACCTCAGCTGAGATGGTTTGAGATGAGCTGGAGGTCAGAGTGAAGGAAAAGCAGCCAATCAGAGCTCAGCACGTATGAGCACACCTTCAGGTCGGACGGAGAATCATCCAGGTGACGACGTCATGAAGCAGCTGAGAGGACGAGCAGAGAGAGCGAAGCTGATCGAAGCCGAACAGGCGAAGCGAGAAGAGTCTGAAATATAAAACATCGATTGGTTTAGATAAAGTGTTCTGCTTTACACGTAATTCCATGTGTTCTGTCAGAGTTTTAATTCTACATTGTAGAAAATAATAAAGAAAAGCCACTGAATGAGGAGGTGTTCAAACCTTTGACTGGTTCTGTCGATATAAATGTTTGTATAGAGCCTCCACACTGACCGCAGAGGAGATTCCAGTGTTTGACCAGTAGGGGGAGCTGGAGGCCACAATCTCCGTCCGGCCGTGAATCTTCTCTGAGCGACTCTGACAGCTCAGACTCTCAGGAGGAAGAGGAGGAAGAGGAGGAGGAGGAGGAGGAGGAGGAGGAGGAGGAGTGTCGGTGCAGCGGCTCGTCAGTCAGTCAGTAAACAGTAGCTTACCGGAACTAACGGACAGTGATGATGAAGATGATGATGCTGCTTCTTCAGCTCGGTGGTAAGAAAAGAAAAAACGCTCCGCATTTTTTCTGTTTCCTTCCTTCATCCCACCATCATCTCCATCATCTTCATCCCTGCTCTGCTGCGACTTACTCAGTCCTCCATCATCTTCATCATCATTAGATGCATTAATATAGGAGTGTAACGGCTCCTCTCGGTCAGTGTGTGCGTGTGTGCGCGAGAGAGAGAGAGAGAGAGAGAGAGAGAGAGAGAGAGAGAGAGAGAGAGAGAGAGAGAGAGAGAGAGTGAGTGTGTGTGTGTGTGTGTGTGTGTGTGTGTGAGAGAGAGAGAGAGAGAGTGTGTGTGTGTGTGTGTGTGTGTGTGTGTGTGTGTGTGTGCGTGCGTGCGTGTGCGTGTGCGTGAGAGAGAGAGAGAGAGAGAGTGTGTGTGTGTGGGGGGGGGGGGTTAACAACCAGAGGTTTTAACGTTCTGAAGTCACCAGATGCGGCGGTTTGATGATGATGATGATGATGATGATGATGCAGCAAAGACACACCACATATCTGATCATATGTGTGCGTGTGTGCGCGCGCGCTACTGGTGCTAACGTCGCAACCGGTGTGTAAATATAGAAATCACTGCGTCAGAGCGGCGGACTGACGTAGAAATCCGGTACATTTCCGGGTGTCAGCTGTGTGCTGCATTCCTCCACAGTCAGGCAGCTTCATCATCATCATCATCATCATCATCATCATCATCATCATCATCATCATCATCATCATCACGTTGCTGAGCAGCAGCTCTTCTACCTGAGTAATAGGTAACAGCAGAGACACGTGACCTGCTGCAGGTGATGATGAAGAACTTATAGATTAGAACTATTTTACTTCTGCAGTGGGAGAAGAATCAGTTTGAAAATACAAAAAAGTACAAACGTATTATCAGGAAAATGTACCCAAAGTTTTCAAAGTAAGAGCACCTGTTAAACACAGCGGCTCAGGTGGACCCTTTACCAGGTGTGTCAGTGTTCAGTGACGTCTGAGTGACGCTGTTGAACTGGAACTGATCGACTGACTGTGATCCAGACCTGGTCCTGCTGTGCAGAGGATCTGTCACAGTCCTGCTGGCCGTTAGCTGTTTGCAACACAGTGATTGGCTAATTCCTCCTGATCAGCTGCTTCACGCTGATGATTTCACTTTGTGAGCAGACGTGTCAGGTGAGAGTGACAGGTGTGTGCAGGTGGTCCCATGATCGCTCACCCCAGATTTTTAGATGAAGTGAGACCTCCACTTACTGAGGAGATCCAGAAAAACTCCAGAAATTCACCAAGAAACCAGAAAAAGACGATTCAGAACTTCACTGAGAATCTTTTTCTTCAGCATCGCAGTGATGGTGAGAAATTAGAAATCAGCTGTAAAAGGTTTCCACCGCTCATTCACCCATTCATCCACTCACCCACACACTGATGGCTCAGAGGAAAGACACTATCCAGGTGCATCATGGGACATGCAGCATCCATAAAAGTCAGGATGTCAGGGGTTTGATGACATTGTCACAGTTTGATCGTCTGTTCGTTTGTTCAGCCGTCACTTCTGTTTCTGACAACCATAAAAGCAGCTGACAGTGCAGAGTCCACCTGTAACCCTGTGTGTTTGTGTTTGTGTTTGTGTTTGTTTGTGTGTGTGTGTGTGTGTGTGTGTGTGGGGGGGGGGGGGGGGGGGGGCGCATTTTGGCAGATTTTAGGGTTCAGGTTTGGCATAAGGTGGTGCTACTGATGATGCTTAAGCTTAAGGTTCGGGTCAGCATGATATCAGTGAGGGTCCTCACAGCTGTAGAAAGGCAAGTGTGTGTGTGTGTGTGTGTGTGTGTGTGTGTGTGTGTCCATATGTTTGCTCTCACACTGAAATACAAACACTGCGTCTGCCTGCCATCATTCAGACACCTGTACTTTACACAGCAGTATTTGGATTGGACTGCGTCGTTGGACTACAGCTCAGTGAAAAGAGAGTGACCTGCGATCAGTGTTTGCTTTCAGTCTGAGTTTGGCGGCTGCCACCTTTTCTCTTTGGTCACTTCCTGTCTCGGCTTCCTGCTCTTTACTGTCACCACTCAGGTGAGCAGGAACACGCAGTCGGATCATTCCACTGAATTATCATTTGTTTCTCCTCTTATGAATCACTGAACCAACCGTAGAGGACTGGAAGCAGATGAAGTACATGGAAATACATGGAAAATACTTCAAAATACATTAAATACCTTCATACCAGGAATGTGAGCTAGTATGGATTTGATTGGCCAATGCAGTGCTTTGCTGGATGAAATCACTTGTATATTTACCTGGACAGGTGAGCAGAGTCTTCTGACGAATGTGTTAAATACGTTTGCTGATGCTAATATTTTTTTCAGTATTTTTAATCCTGAATTCGGTATTTAGCTAGTTTTCTAGCTCACAGTCGTCTTCTTCTAACAGAAGAAAAACCTGTTTCCACTGATCTTTTTTTTTTTATTCAGTGATACAGAAAATAATATCAAATAGTGGACAAAAATGATTTTCCAAGTGGTCCCTGAACACAACACATACAGTGGCTGATATCACATTAGTGCATCAAGTCAACTGTCAACAACATAAGCAGATGCGGAGCATCGCTCTCTCCAAGAGAAATGGACAAACCAGTAAAATCAAGCCGGTGTGTGTCAGTTAGTTTGTGAGGATGAGTCCACAGTGATGAAGAAGTTCAAACTGAAGAGTCATCACAGGACAAACATGCCAAAATGGATGAACTGCTCTTGATGAGGTTAATGCTCTTCAGTGGAGTTTGATGCTCAACAAGCAGCTTTCACAGGCCTCATGCCGACAGGGCGTGTTCTGCAGCATGTTTGTGCTAAGCTAACAGCTAAGAAGCTGAAACCTCCTTCAGAAGGAGAATTAGTGAGGGAGAGCCTTGTTGCTGCTGTTGAGCTGAGAGCAACTGAAGCCCTGCCCTGCTCTGTCAGTGTTCACAACCAATCAAAACTCACCTTTTCACAACATGGAATCTGCAGTTGCTGCTGGTGGAAAAGTGATGAAGGTGCCGACACCTGGTGGTTTTCTAAACAACTGTCAGTTTGTGTTCTCACATTCAGGTGACATGACACCAGCAGCACCTCCAGAGTCTCAGCCAGTCACATTCTATCATCCTATTACATTAGATCCTACATTAAACCCGACATTACATCCTATTACTTTTAACTGAACTTGAGGTGAACTTATCTCATGTGTGTTTCTCTTGCAGGTCATGTGACTTCTCATGGAGGATGGGCAGGCAGTGATAAGCTAACTTCTGGTGGACAGGAAGTCTGAGGTGAGGTGAGGGATCATGGGAGATGGAGGACCCCTGCAGACCGAGGGGAATGCCCTCCTCAAAGCTGTTTTCCAAGGGAAGCTGAGACTGACCCGTCTGCTGCTGGAGGGCGGAGCTTACATCAACGAGGGCAATGAACGCGGAGAGACCCCTATCTCTGCCGCGTGCTTAGCGAACTATGATGACTCGCAGACCCGGCAGAGGATGGTGAGGTACCTGCTGGAGAAAGGTGCGGATCCGAATATCCCCGACAAGAGTGGCAGGACGGCGCTGATGCACGCCTGTGCCGAGCGGGCAGGGAAGGAGGTGGTTTCACTTCTGCTAGAGAACGGAGCTGATCCCAGCCTCAAAGACTATTCCGGCTCCTCTGCCCTCATCCACGCCATCAACAAGGGAGATCGCGAGACTCTGCAGGTGTTGCTGGATGCCTGTAAGGCCAAAGGCAAGGAGGTGATCATCATCACCACTGACACGTCTCCATCAGGCACGAAGAAGACCAAGCAGTACCTCAACTCCCCCCCGTCACCAGGCATTGTGGACAAACTATCTCCAGCCTGCATGTCTCCTTCTGAGGTGGAGATTGGAACCTCCTCACCAGCAGGAGACAAGAGCACAGACAAGGAGGGGATCTTCAGCTTCGCACTCACCTCAGCGTTACCTTTACCTTCAGCTCGACCTCCAGGAGAAAAGAGACCGCCGCCACGCAAGCTGTTGAAGAGGCTGAACTCGGAGCCCTGGGGCCTGGTAGCGCCCTCGGTGCTGAGCGGGGTTCCTCAGGAGAGGGCTGACGGGGGTCTGGAGGAGGAGTGCCACTGTGACCTGAGTCGGATGATCACAGAGATTAATGGGCTATCCATCACAGAGCATGGGAGACCTCTGTTGTCACGGCGACACAGCATCGAGACCCATGATCCCTGTTCGCCCAAACTCATTGACAGGTCCTGCTCCGAGGACTGCACAGCCCTCTCTGGTTCCTCCTGGGCAGACAAAGTCCAGCAGCATCAGATCCTGTACCGCAGGAACACGGCCCCAGAGTCCCAAGAGAACATGGGGGGACCTGGGGCAGTTGTGGCCCGGGCTCTGGCGCACCCCAAACTAACCCGGATGGAGCACTATGAGTCAGACACCCACCTCTGTCCAGAGTCCACCCCTGGATCCCCAGACTCTGGTCGGGTGTCTGTGGAGCGGAGGAGGTACAATGCTTCTCCCCTCTCCCTGGTCACCAGCTCCTCAAGGGAATCTCTGGAGAATATCCCCAATTCTGTGTCACCAATCACCATGCGCAGGCGTCCCCCAGGGCTCCTGGAGCGCCGGGGCTCAGGGACCCTCCTGCTGGACCACATCTCCCACACCAGGCCTGGTTTCCTGCCTCCGCTCAACATCAACCCCCAAAGACCTATCCCTGACATCCGGGCCAATGGCAGACCCACCTCCCCCATCCACTCTGGGCATAAGATCCTTGTCCCTGTGGCTCCAGCTTCACCGAAACGGGGGCCCGACTTCAAGATGAAGAAGAAGCTGATGAGGAGACACTCAATGCAGACAGAGCAGATGAAGCAGCTCTCCACCTTTCAGGAGATCCTGGCTGAGAAGGTCATCGAGTCCAATGGGGACTGATGACAGGAGGCATCGGAGCAAGGTGTGATGGGTAGCCACAGAGATTTTGACAGTCGTGATTTACTGAGTAATTTTACAACTGAAGCTTCTCAGTCAAATCATCACCAGGCCCTCAAATTGTAACATTGTGTCACTTTCTTCAGCATCTCTTAGAGACTCACAAGATATCATTCAGCATCTTTATGAGACGCTGCGGAAGATAAAAGTTGCCATTTGAGGACCTGTGAATGAAAACAGGTTGGACACATTTAAAACCACATTCTGGTCTTTCTGGAGGGCTGCACCAAGGAGGATTTTATTAAACTGAAAGATGGGTTCAAATAGGGTTTCATTTAAGTTGTATTAACTTTATAACACCAGTTCTGGTTCTGATGTTAGATTAATGGGCTTAAAAAATGCAGAGGTAAATGGACATGCTGTTGGTTCCTGAAGATGTTTCATCATCAAAACTCAGCTGAGCTGAACATCAGTGAACTCTTCAGTCCTTACAAACCATCAGGTCCTCCAACAGCGGCCTCTCAGCTAACGCAGAGTCCAAACCACAGAGCTCTGTAACAATCTGCCTGAGAAGGTCCACCTGCCTCAGTCTGCGGAGTTTAAGTCACTTTTCAAATCCAACTTTTACTGTTAAGCTCATTCTGAGTTGAGTTCATCTGCAAGTCCAGTTGCCTCTTCTAGAAACACAGATGACCTGTGACAAAGTGTGACGCCAAAGAAGAACCACCACAGCTTCACACTTTTACAGTGAAGACACCAAAATGAGAAAATGAGCAACAAGCAAACACAAACAATTCAGCTGGGTCATCTCACGACGAAGTTAACTAGTTCTGAGATGCATGAGATTCTTTTCTTACACAGCATTCATGGATTTTCTCTGGGAACAGCTGAAATATTAACTCCACATTGCATATTTCTAAAAGTTGTTAAGATCAGTAAGAAGTTTGCTCTTGAACTGCTTTGAGCAGCTCTCCTGTTTCCACCCTGCTCAACCACATTAAAAATCAGTTTACAACACGTTCCTGATGCTTCCTCTGAACCCTCAATGATTGTTCCTTCACTCATGATGAAAACAGAAGCAGAAATAATCAGACTTGTTTGATGTTTACAGACGCACAATTTGCACTGAAGTCGTGTCATTTTTCTAATGTTGACGAACGTGAACCTTCTGTCGCACCTGCAGATTTCCTGATGAAACTCAGATCTGAAGCTATGAAAACAAACTGTCATCTTTTCATTAATGAAGCCGATGTGTTCATTTGAATCTGTTTATAAGCTCCTGCTCTGATTGAAGATGTGTGAAACTACCTACTGCGCTGTATGTACTGTAATTATCTACACAATAGTCACTATAATAGTTGGTATTTCTGTGTACTTCTGCTGAGATTACATTAAATAAAATAGAGTTTTCTTGTTTATGAAATTCCAAAGAAGTTCTGAGGACAATTTGAACCAAAACCTGCTGAGACTGTA
>NC_092062.1:31018933-31036433 GCF_039877785.1 Chaetodon trifascialis | reverse complement strand
AGTACCAATGAGTTCCTGCAGGGTGGGGACTGAGCCGAGGTCCTTCAGCAGCAGTCTGAGAGGGTCAGAGGGGTCCGGACACAAAACCTCCTGCTGCTCCAACAGCAACTACACACACACACACACACACACACACACACACACACACACACACACACACACACACACACACACACACACACACACACACACACACACACACACACACACACACACACACACACACACACAGAGTGAGAATGCAGCTGCAGACAGGGTGTTTCCTGTGTGACCCTGGTTCAGGTCCAGGACCTGGTCCAGGTCCCGGTCCAGGTGCACAGTCTCCGTACAGACCTTGTGTGTGTTGAGCAGCTCGCTGACGGAGATGTAGATGACAGGTTTGTTGACGATGAGCAGCTCGGAGTATTCGTCCATGTTGAATCTGTCCTCTGGCACAGGGACGTCACAAACACACATCAGGAACTTCCTGTGAGACACAAACAACATCAACCTCATCAAAGTAGTCCAGTCCAGTCCAGTCCAGTCCAGTCCAGACGAGGAGAGGAGAGGAGAGGAGAGGAGAGGAGAGGAGAGGAGAGAGGAGCTTCAATAAACCCATGTATGGACATCCAGACCTCAGAGGTTAAAGGTCACATTCAGGCCCTGACCTGAACTTGTTGTGCGTCTGGCTGATGTACTGGTTCAGAGCCCTGACGTGGTATCCGTCTCCATGGAAGTGCTTGTTGGCGGCGGCGTGCTGCAGCATGCGGGCGATGGAGCCCAGGATGTGACGCTGCTCCGGCTGCAGGGTGGAGCCGGCGGACCGGTCCACCACGTCGAAACCGTCTGGAGCCACGACGGCTGGGTTCATGTAGCGATAGTAGACCAGGTTACCGACAATCTGAGGGAGGAAAGGTGACACGAGGAGGTGACTCACGTCCTTAACGTAGCGTAATACACCAGATAAGTCAACCAAAAGAGTAGATTTCATTAAGTTTTACAGTGAAATGGAACGACTTTTCCTCTGCGCCTCCATCAGTCAGATCTGAGAGGCTCCTCACAGACTGACCCCTCCATCAGCACCACCCATCGTGTCCATTTGAGCTGTTTATGTGCTGTTTTCTGTGCGCGTCGGTTAAATGTCTCCACTAGAAACAGTGGCAACAGCAAACGTTTCACTTATTCAGCCGCACACTGAAATTTCTCCTGTGAATTGCTCGACTAGTGTTCATGCTATCAGCAGCGCAGCGTTTCAGGTGAACTACAGTGCTTCGTTTCTGAAGACGCAGCAACAAAAAGTCTCGATCGGATCCCTCAGATGAGTGTAAAGAGCTGTGATCCACATACACACTGAGCGAAACGTGCTAGGGCGCCCTCCAGTGGACAAACGCAACACAGGCGGTTTCTAAATGAGCTCAGACATTTGTTTGACATGGACTGATCAATCATTGATCAGCTGACATTCTGATACATACTTTGAACGTCTCCATCAGTGTGTTGAGTTACAGCAGATTAAATAATCAATAAAATCGAACACGTTCAGGCAACTTTCAAGATGTTTCAACAGACGGCAGAATTATTTCACAGGCTTCCAGTTATTCTGTTGTACCCTGAGCAAAGTTTAGTTAACAGTAAGGTGGTTTTGATACCAATATAAGCTAAGCTAAGCTAAGCTAAGCTAAGATAAGATGAGACTGCATTGATCCCTCAATGAGGAGACACGGTGGCACAAAGGGGTCGAGGTAAAAAGGAGGACACGTCCGCAGACGCATTTCTTCGTTTGTCAGATCCTTTTTTCCAAAACGACTTCAAGTGACTGAATTTAACTCAGCAGGAAAAAAGAGAGACAGCTCAAAGCACGCTGGACGGCCGTGAAACACGAGTAAAGACAGACGGAGGCCCTGTTTGAGTCCTGGAGGTTACCTTGTAGACCTCGTCCTCGCTGGTTTCAGGGAACTTGGCCTTCAGAGCGTCTCTGAGCACCTTCGCTGTGTAACGTAATCCATATCTACAACAAACACACGAGCACAGCATGAATGTGGTGTTTGAGGTGAGCAGGTGGAGGCCTACAGTAGTTTGTGGAGGCTGGAGGTGAGCAGGTGGAGGCCTACGGTAGTTTGTGGAGGTTGGAGGTGATGGCTTTGAGCACTCGGTCTGTCAGGTTCTTCAGGTTTATGATGGCGATGTCGATGCGTCTCTGGACTTCGGGGTGACTCAGAGCGTCTGCGGCTGAAACCTCGTACGGCAGAGAGCTGCAGGGACACAAACATGGCAGACGTACGTATGCAGAGCTGACCTGCTGTAGTTCACCTGCTTTCAGCGTCACGGCAGTTATTTGCCGTGTGCTCCTGACACCGTCGTGACCTGGCTGCCTGAACAGCTTGGTCACATCCAGGCCGGACGTTACAGTACGTACGACTATGGCACCAAACAAACTATTTGAAATGGAAAATGATGGAGGAAACGCCTCCGTATGGATTATTCACGCTGTGCAGCTGAATCAGTTCGCGTCCGTTCAGACCTCTTTTGTCCCGTCTGGGTCTCGGCCTGGTTGATCCAGGTCTTGTACACGTCCACCGGATCGGTCCTGATGCTGAGAGTTCGGTCCAGCAGGACGTCCTGCAGAGCCGGACCCAGAGACTCGCGCAGGGCGTTCTGACCACGAGCATGACGGTAAAAGTTGACCAGCATCTTGACGACAGTGGGGTTACCTGTGACCACGTCCTGAGGCTGCTCCACCTTCAGTCTGACATCATCACACAGACAGGTACATGTTACTGATTACACCACAGTGATGAATCACATATTGTCTATTGGTTCATTCGTCAATCAACAAAGTATTCTGCAGTTTCTGGAAATCAGTTCTATCAGTTCTGCTGCGTCGACGACATCAGATGTTTGTGCTGTGTGACATCACTGAGGGTCCTCACAAGTACAGAAATACACACCAAGCCAAGTACAACTATAACTACACATGTGCGTGCTACACAGTATGTACACACAGTACATATATATACACAGTATTTATCACCTGATCTCGTATCGTAGCGCCTCTGTGAACAGCTGCAGGAGCAGGAAGGCCTCCCTGCGGTCGGAGCCGTAGTTAAACAGACTGAACACCAACATTTCCATGAAGGAGGTGGAGCGACTCTGAGGCATCAAGAAGATCAGCTGAGCCAAGTACAGAGGCTGAGTCTGAAACAACCAGAGTCCAGGTTTGATGTCTCTCATTCAGTACTTCAGGCACAAATGTGGACTGCTGGTCTGACCATCAGTGCAGGTTCAGGTTCAGGTTCAGCTGCTGCTGGTCTGACCATCAGTGCAGGTTCAGGTTCAGGTTCAGCTGCTGCTGGTCTGACCATCAGCGCAGGTTCAGGTTCAGCGTTTTGGCTCAAGGACATTTCGAGGAGCCGGGATCGAATCACCAAACCGCTGATCCACAGTTTATAAATCACAATCAATTTGAAAATTAACCATAAATGGTGAATTAAAATCTTAAAGAACTTTGTTTTCCAAACAAAACAACAGAAAAATCTAACGTTAGTAAAAGTGTTGGTAAATTATACAAACAGTGGAAGCCAGGACAGACAGATGGGACAAAAGCAGTTGGTAAGAAGCCATTGAGGACGAAGAGGAGTAAGAAGGAAGTCGTTCAGGATGAAGACGAGTAAGAAGGAAGTCGTTTCGGGACGAAGAGGGTGGATGTTGAACGTATTGAACCTGCGTAAATATCTACATGTATGTTCTGGATTCAGGCAAAGCGTTCGAACGTTGCGCTCACCTGCAGCAGGTAGAACAGGTGCTGGTAGGCCTCCAGTCTCCCTCTGCGCTCTCTGCTGAGAGCCTTTAGTCCTTTACTCCTCCCCACGTCCATCATGTCTGACAGCTGCTCCTTGTTCTTCTTCGTCAGTTTCTTACAGTGACAAACGACTTCCTGTTCAGACAGAGACGGGATCCTGATCAGGTCTACGTCCTCTGTGCAGGGGATCAGGTTTTTCTCAGCGGGTTTAGGGAATCAGGTTTTGGTAATCAGATGAGTTGTTCGTAATTTTCAGACCACCTGGTTTTTGGACTGAACCTTTGTCCCTACGTGTGGCGTGGAGGGACAGCGGGGTCTCCTCTGTACCTGCAGCGTGGCTCTGTTTCGGACCAGCAGGCCGATCTTCAGGTCCATCAGGTCCAGGTCTGCCTCCAGCTGTCTGTTGAAGCGGATCGTCCTCACCACCTCCTCCCTCTGACGCAGCAGCTCCGCCTCCTCTCTGATGTCACTGTCGCCTAAGTCGAGCAGGTGAACGAACTTCCTGACCACAGACAGGGGGGGTGTGGCCGAGTGCACTGAGACAGGTGAGGGGAGGGGCTTAATATGATTGACAGTACCTGATTATTCACACCTCTGTAGTCCAAAAACATCATGACATCATTTTAAAACAAGCTATCGAGTTATTTGATAATGTCGCCGATTGTGATGATCCAATCAAAGGTGGCGCCTCGTAAATTTTCCACACTTCAGCTTCCGGAGGAGAGGGGCGGCAAGGCCCTCCATCTTTAAGGGATTACTATCTGGCTGCCCAGTTGAGATCTCTAGTATATTGGCGTAACCCTTCTTATGTTGCTAAATGGAAAACTCTAGAATTACCTTTAACAGATACTCCAATACAATCTCTGCTCAGGTGTGCAGGAATGGAGGAAAAAATATTACAGACAGAAAACCAATGGGTTAACTGTTTGAAGGCATGGAGTGAGGCGGTCAAAAAATCTAAATTCAAAAACAGGCAGGATTACTTAGATGGCCAGCATATGATCCTGAATTTACACCAGCATTGCAAGATCACAGATACAAACAATGGATCTATTACGGCATTACTGCTGTATGTAAAACTGAGAAAAAGTGGGAGCTTAACAGCTTTAACAATTTATGTCAAATGTATGGGTTGGGAGGGCAGGACTTTTTCAGGTATTTACAGTTTCGTGATTATTTTAATGAAAAACTGAAACCCAGCAGAGCCATCAGCGTTAATTCATATATTTATGGACGCATACAACTCTGGGAACATTAAAGGACTATAAGCAAGTTATATCAAGGCATCATTTCATTGAATAAAGACAATACAGACTATGTGAGACACCGATGGGAAAAGGAGTTGAACATTGTGATAACAGAGGACATGTGGCTGAAAACCTGGGAAACTCAGTCATCTGCCACTAACTCCTGGACCTGGAGGGACTTTGGTTGGAAAAGCTTAATCCGCTTTTTTATAACCCCCAAGCAGAAGTCTAAACAAACCGGCAGACAACTGGCCTGCTGGAGAGACTGCAGAGAGGTCTTTGCAGCCCAGGCCCATATTTTCTGCTCTTGCCCTCCCATCCAGTCTTTCTGGAAGGAAGTGGCAAAAATGATATCAAAGGTTCTGCGTTTCAATATCCATGTGTCCTTTCCCCTCCTTCTTCTTGGAAATGTTCCTGATGGACCATTAAGTAAAGCTGATAAGTGTCTTTTCAAGGTCTTGCTGGTAGCAAGTAAAATTGTTGGTTCTCTGTAGATAAAGAGCTTGGTCTGTACCAGCTCTATATGGAAAGTGTCCTGAGACAACTTCTGTTGTGATTTGTCGCTATACAAATAAAATTGAATTGAATTGAATTAAAAAGGCCATCACAAAATATTGGCTCCAGAAAAATGCCCCGACTAGAGAAACTTTTATTAACATTGTAAAACAACTGTGACCTACTCAATCGGACTCCAGAAAGATCTGGGTGGGAAGAGAGGAGAGGAGGGGAGTGAGAGTGTTTATATGTGTTGTGTATGTATATATATGTATGTGTATATATGAAATTTTGTCTTTTGGATATACTGATCACCCCTGGACCCTGAATGTGTAGTTCTTTCAAAGTTCTGTATTTGTTTTCTTAAAAAAGATGAAAATTGTCTGTAAATAAAGAGTTAAAAAAAAGGTGGCGCCTCGTTAGCGTTCTCTCAGCGGTAAGCTTACCCAGCATCCTGTACTCGTCTCGAGCCCTGTTGGCTCTAAAGAAGGCCTGGATCTTTATGACAGCGCCCACCTGTGGAGACAGAGGATCCTGGTTTATGAGTGGCTGGCAGGCGTCTGTTAGGTCTATGGTCCCTGGAGTTAAAGGCAGTTAGTTGTTCAGACTGATACCCGTCTCATGCTCGTACAGTAAGAACGAGGCGACAGCCAGCAGAGTGTTAGCTTAGTTTAGCATAGGTTAGCTTAGCTTAGCATACGCACTGTAAACAGAGCCAAACGGCTAGCCTGGCTTCTCGTTCATGGAGCCCGTATATTGAATTTTTGTAAGGTTCGATTCTAATATGATTTGGCATACATAGTTTTAACATGGTTTACCTCTTCAGGCCTCTAAAAATGGGACACAGAATAACTAACATATCCTGGCGTGTGTTCAGGGGTAACGAAGGCCTGGAAGTCAGAAAACGTCTTGAATTCTATTTAACTTCAGACTCGTCCTGAACACAGAGCCGATATCCAGAAAACAAGTTTTCACACCTGCTGAAATGTTGTTTCCCCTACCATTATATTAGGGGGGCCCACTGCCCTCCCAATGGCACCCCCTGCCCCCCCTCGAAGGTCAAGTAAATTCTATTTCATTTTATTTTCTATGTAGGATCCCAGCAGAAGTCATTTGAGGGTCTCTTTCCTCAGAGCAGGTCAACACTTTGTGCTTCATTAAACAAACTGAACAGCAGAAACGTCGTTTCTGTCTCTACGTGGTCGCCTTGTCCTCTGCTCTCTGTATCACACAGGTGAGCACACAGGTGAGCACACTCCCACCAGCGAACAGGAAGTCAGGTCGACCCCTTGAAGCGGACAGAAATATGTAGATATTTTAACGCTCCCAGGACGTGAAGATGGCGACACTCGCTCTCCTGCTGCAGGTCAAAGTGCAAAGAAGAGCCCAAGTGCTGCACGCCCCGGCCCCGGCCCCGGCCCCGGCCCCGGCCCCGGCCCCGGCCCCGGCCCCGGCCCCCGACCCCGGCCCCGACCCCGACCCCGGCCCCGACCCCCGGCCCCCAAAGCTGAGGGGAAACACTGTGTTTGTTAACAGAGCTCAGTGAAACTCTGCTCAGAGACATTTTAACATCGACAGAAATGAGGACAGAGGCGTGAGGAA
The DNA here is from genome assembly GCF_039877785.1 of Chaetodon trifascialis. NCBI lineage: Eukaryota > Metazoa > Chordata > Actinopteri > Chaetodontiformes > Chaetodontidae > Chaetodon > Chaetodon trifascialis. The sequence continues at coordinate 31,029,311 of NC_092062.1, read as the reverse complement.
GACTCACGTGACGTCTGAAGAAACTCAGGCGAGCTCGATATTTTCTCCTCGCCAACCACATCTTCACCAACGACTGGATCTGTTAACACAGACACAAACACTGATGAAAGAAACGATCTAAACGGATCCACACTTTATCATTCCAACCCAAGCTGTTTCCACCTGATGGAACGTGTGATGAACTCATTGAGGGATAATGTTCACGTTGGCCATTTTCATCCTTCAACAATGAGCTTCCTGATTTTTTTCAGCCTTAAAAACAGAGAAGTCTTCTTTGTGAAGTTCATACCTTCACTCGGAGCGAATGGTGCATTCATCACCATAACAAAGTCAGCTTTATGTCCAGATGGATGGACTTGGTGTTTCAGCTCAGACCTTCAAGACTTCAGACAAATAAAAACTTTACTGTAGTTTGAGTCACGGCGAGCCAGTCGTTACCTTGACGACCGCTCTCCAGTTGGTGTAGAGGAACTGCAGCCGACGCCTGTACGCCCTCTGCTGGACAAATCTTCTCCAATGAGACTGAAATCCAGACAAACAGAACAATAAGGATCCCGTATGAAGGACATAACATCAAGCAGCTGCCTTCACAAACATCACTGATGTCAACAAGCAAACATCCTCAGTGAACATGAAAAACTTTCTGACTGTGTGTTCACACTGCAGCGATTTCTTTTATTTCTGCTTCAGTGACGCTGACGGCCGGAGGGAGCGGCAAAGAGTCCAGGCTGGACTGGAATCCAGACCGCTTCGTTAAGGACTCGGCCTTCAGATGGAGTCTAGCAGGTGAGCTAACGGGCGCTCCGTACACAAAGTGAACATTAGAGGGAGCAACACAAAGTCAACAGACTTCACCCAAATAAACACTGAGACGTTTCAGCTCCCGTGAGCAATGTGCCTGAGTCTTTATGAACATATGTCCTCAAGAGTCCATGAAAGTCCTAAATGAGAGGACAGGGGAGACACGAGAGGAATGAACAGACCTGACAGTAAACTGAGTTCGTGGTGAGGTGTACTGCATTAGCACGCTTAGAGCTAACGCTTGTTTGGTTCACTGAACGGAACGTGAAAATGAAGACAAAACGATCCTAGCATGGCTTTCTGTCCCAACATTGAAATGTGCAGTGATACTCTCATCGAACGCCTTTGTCTCACAGTGTGGTCTTCTGTCTCTGACCTCCATCACTCCTCACACTCAGTCCTGATGAGAGCGGCCTCAGCTGGTTTCTCTTTGTGTCATACCACTGCCTCTACTACTACTAATAATAATCTTTATTTGTTTGGCACCTTTCATACAAGAATTGCAGCTCAAAGTGATTTTCACACGCAGCGAACGCTTCACATAAAAAAGACGGAATGGACATAAAGACAGGCATCGACATTTACTGTCAATACGACGGGGAATAAAACCCACTTCATAATAATAATAAAAACAAGGTCAAACTACGGATGAAAATGGAAGCATCAAAGGTCTCCCAACTCTCGTTATTCCTTTAACACAGTCAGCAGTTTGAGATGTAACAGGTGAGAAGCAACAGGTGAGTACTTCGCCTCACATGCCCAGAAAAAACTCGCCTGTCCCGGTTCTGTGGGGTTAAAGCACACCACAGTCCAAAAACCTAAACCTCCCTGACTCCTCTTCATCAGATTTATTTGTGTGTGTTCAAAGCCATCGACGGTCTTACCTGGACAAACCTGCTGTATATCACCTGTTTGAACTTGATGAAGGCTCCAGTTGATGAGGAGGTGAAGATTCCTTAGAATTCATTGTTAAAATCATCGACTCCAAACCTGTTCTGCTGTAACTGTCAGCCGAGCTCTCACCTGGATGACGACGACAGCAGGTGTCTGAGAGATCAGGTAACGTCGACGAGCCTCCAGCCTCTGTCTAATGAGGAACCCTCGGCTGACAGCCTGCAGACGAACGACGAGGGCTTCGCTGCTCCGCCACAGAAGGCTGCGAGTGTACGAGCCTGAAACACTGCTGACAACTTCCTGCAGGCGAGACATCACACACCACATCACTGTTGCTGAGCAATCACAGGCAGGGGGACAAATGTCTCAATTCTTCCTCTGAATTTGTATATTTGAGACGCAGACATGAGGATCTGTCTGTCCTCTGGCCCTCAGGTGAGTCTCACCTGTATCTGGTGTCGGTCAAGGAACGCGATGTTGTGTATGAAGCCGTTGGGTTTCTCCCAGCTGCCCTCCAGTTTGTTCAGGTGGAAGTAGTAGAACGAGCCGTCATCCAGCCGGACTCGAACCCACGGACTCCTGTTGTCGCCTGAACATGTGCACAGAGACTGGTCATGACCATTAGACATGATTGGCTAAAGCTCTGACACAAGTCGCTCACACTGTGAACTCGTCATTTTAAAGTCTACATGGAGTCAGACTCCACGCATGCCCTCTGAAAACAGACAGAGCAGAGGACGGAGCGGACGGTCTGAGGTGGACGGGGAGGACGGAGCGGACAGTCTGAGGCGGACGGAGTGGACGGTCTGAGGTGGACGGTCTGAGGCGGACGGAGCGGACGGTCTGAGGCAGAGAGAGTGGACAGTCTGAGGCGGACGGAACAGACGGTCTGAGGCGGACGGAGCGGACGGTCTGAGGCGGACGGTCTGAGGCAGAGAGAGTGGACAGTCTGAGGCGGACGGAGCGGACGGTCTGAGGTGGACGGTCTGAGGCGGACGGAGCGGACGGTCTGAGGTGGACGATCTGAGGTGGACGGGGAGGACGGAGCAGACGGTCTGAGGTGGACGGGGAGGACGGAGCGGACAGTCTGAGGCGGACGGTCTGAGGCGGACGGAGCGGACGGTCTGAGGCGGACGGTCTGAGGCAGAGAGAGTGGACAGTCTGAGGCGGACGGAGTGGACAGTCTGAGGTGGACGGTCTGAGGCGGACGGTCTGAGGTGGACGGAGCGGACAGTCTGAGGCGGACGGAGTGGACAGTCTGAGGCGGACGGTCTGAGGTGGACGGAGCGGACAGTCTGAGGCGGACGGAGCGGACAGTCTGAGGCGGACGGTCTGAGGTGGACGGAGTGGACAGTCTGAGGCGGACGGAGCGGACAGTCTGAGGTGGACGGAGCGGACGGTCTGAGGCGGACGGTCTGAGGCAGAGAGAGTGGACAGTCTGAGGCGGACGGAGTGGACAGTCTGAGGTGGACGGTCTGAGGCGGATGGAGCGGACGGTCCGAGGTGGACGGTTTGAGGTGGACAGAGAGGACAGAGCGGATGGTCTGAGGCAGACGGTGTGAGGTGGACGGAGCGGACAGTGTGAGGTGGACGCTCTGAGGTGGACGGAGTGGACGGAGTGGACACTCTGCCGGCCAGGCCAGGTATCTCTGCTGGCATTTAAGATGCTAAACTGAGTCAGTCTGTCGTTTGAGTTCACTTTTTTCTTTTTCATTAGTTTTGATCATTTAGTTCGTGTTTGTTTGTTGTACCTCAAACCCACACAAAGGATGCCAGTATAGGTACACTAACCCCCTGCACACTGAACAACACACACAATAAAACACACACTCAAATCAATCACATGCCAAACCATATATTGAAAAGAACAGCGCAGTCCGTCGTACCTGCGCGCATCCTGTCTGCGATCAGACTGTAGAGCGCTCTCTGATAACCTGCAGCACAGCTGGAAACCAGTCCCTGCAGCTGAAGTTCAGGTAGAGCGAGAACACGAAGAGTCTGACTCACACGGGTCTCCTTCACAGCCTGATTGACTGCTGCTACGGAGAGACACACTGAGGACACGCGCACACACACACACACACACACACACGCGCACACGCGCACACACACACACACACACACACACACACACACACACACACACACACACACACACATAACATCATCATCGTCGTCATCACTGATATTACTATTGTTACTACACAGTGATGTCACAGCAGGGGGCGGAGCTGGTCAGAGGACAGACGATGCTGAGTGGGATCAGTCTGGCTGGACGCTGCAGGCAGTAAGAGGAAGGAGGCTCCAGCTGTCATTGGTCAGACTGTCGTTATTCAGAGACCATCAATAAAATCCTTTGAGACATGAAGACACATTGCTGAAGCTTTGTCTTCTTGCAGATCTGAAAATGTCTTAAATGTTATGATAAATAGGCCTTAAAAGTCCTTAAATAGTCTACATTTGGATTGATGGGGTCTTAATTACAACATTAACACTCACTTTACTTTCACCCTCCAATAAGACTTAGTTCAAGTCCACATTTCTGATCGAACACAAACCCTGAAACTGCCCTCTGCTCTGGCCGAAGCGTTTAGCTCTGAGCACCAAGCCCTCAGTGAATAAGACAAAGCTCACCTCGATTCTAGCTTCTAACTCTGCCCACAGAGAGCAGGTCTACATGTACTCTCTGAACCTCTCAGTGCCTCCACAGACAGCTGGACTTATCTGTGGTTTCAAACGTCTTCTGGAACCGTTCCATGACCTGGATGAACGAGAACCTTCACAGACGTACTCTTTGACAGAGACCTGATCCGCCACTGCAGATGTTACCTGGAGCAGAGTAAAGGTCAGACCGACCCCAGTATCAGAAGAAAAGACATGAAATGTGATTTTAAATGAGATTAGAATCCAGCCTGACGTCTTCAGGAGGTTAATAATGTCTGAGGTCACAGAGAGGTCACAGACAGAGGTCACACAGTGGTCACTGACAGAGGTCATTGACAGAGGTCACACAGAGGTCACAGACAGCGGTCACAGACAGAGGTCACACAGTGGTCACTGACAGAGGTCACAGACAGAAGTCACAGACAGAGGTCACACAGTGGTCACAGACAGAGGTCACTGACAGAGGTCACACAGTGGTTACAGACAGAGGTCACAGACAGAGGTCACACAGAGGTCACTGACAGAGGTCACATAGTGGTCACTGACAGAGGTCATTGACAGAGGTCACACAGTGGTCACAGACAGAGGTCACACAGTGGTCACTGACAGAGGTCACAGACAGAGGTCACACAGTGGTCACTGACAGAGGTCATTGACAGAGGTCACACAGAGGTCACAGACAGCGGTCACAGACAGAGGTCACACAGTGGTCACTGACAGAGGTCATTGACAGAGGTCACACAGAGGTCACAGACAGCGGTCACAGACAGCGGTCACAGACAGAGGTCACACAGTGGTCACTGACAGAGGTCATTGACAGAGGTCACATAGAGGTCACAGACAGCGGTCACAGACAGAGATCACACAGTGGTCACAGACAGAGGTCACTGACAGAGGTCACACAGCGGTCACAGACAGAGGTCACACAGTGGTCACAGACAGAGGTCACAGACAGAAGTCACAGACAGAGGTCACACAGTGGTCACAGACAGAGGTCACTGACAGAGGTCACACAGTGGTTACAGACAGAGGTCACAGACAGAGGTCACAGAGAGATGTCACAGAGCGGTCACAGACAGAGGTCACACAGAGGTCACAGACAGAGGTCACATAGTGGTCACTGACAGAGGTCATTGACAGAGGTCACACAGTGGTCACAGACAGAGGTCACAGACAGAGGTCACACAGTGGTCACTGACAGAGGTCACAGACAGAAGTCACAGACAGAGGTCACACAGTGGTCACAGACAGAGGTCATTGACAGAGGTCACACAGAGGTCACAGACAGCGGTCACAGACAGAGGTCACACAGTGGTCACTGACAGAGGTCATTGACAGAGGTCACACAGAGGTCACAGACAGCGGTCACAGACAGAGGTCACACAGTGGTCACTGACAGAGGTCACAGACAGAAGTCACAGACAGAGGTCACACAGTGGTCACAGACAGAGGTCACTGACAGAGGTCACACAGTGGTTACAGACAGAGGTCACACAGTGGTTACAGACAGAGGTCACACAGTGGTCACACAGAGCGGTCACAGACAGAGGTCACACAGAGGTCACTGACAGAGGTCACATAGTGGTCACTGACAGAGGTCATTGACAGAGGTCACACAGTGGTCACAGACAGAGGTCACACAGTGGTCACTGACAGAGGTCACAGACAGAGGTCACACAGTGGTCACTGACAGAGGTCATTGACAGAGGTCACACAGAGGTCACAGACAGCGGTCACAGACAGAGGTCACACAGTGGTCACTGACAGAGGTCATTGACAGAGGTCACACAGAGGTCACAGACAGCGGTCACAGACAGCGGTCACAGACAGCGGTCACACAGTGGTCACTGACAGAGGTCACTGACAGAGGTCACATAGAGGTCACAGACAGCGGTCACAGACAGAGATCACACAGTGGTCACAGACAGAGGTCACTGACAGAGGTCACACAGCGGTCACAGACAGAGGTCACACAGTGGTCACAGACAGAGGTCACAGACAGAAGTCACAGACAGAGGTCACACAGTGGTCACAGACAGAGGTCACTGACAGAGGTCACACAGTGGTTACAGACAGAGGTCACAGACAGAGGTCACAGAGAGATGTCACAGAGCGGTCACAGACAGAGGTCACACAGAGGTCACTGACAGAGGTCACATAGTGGTCACTGACAGAGGTCATTGACAGAGGTCACACAGTGGTCACAGACAGAGGTCACAGACAGAGGTCACACAGTGGTCACTGACAGAGGTCACAGACAGAAGTCACAGACAGAGGTCACACAGTGGTCACAGACAGAGGTCATTGACAGAGGTCACACAGAGGTCACAGACAGCGGTCACAGACAGAGGTCACACAGTGGTCACTGACAGAGGTCATTGACAGAGGTCACACAGAGGTCACAGACAGCGGTCACAGACAGAGGTCACACAGTGGTCACTGACAGAGGTCACAGACAGCGGTCACAGACAGCGGTCACAGACAGAGATCACACAGTGGTCACAGACAGAGGTCACACAGCGGTCACAGACAGAGGTCACACAGTGGTCACAGACAGAGGTCACAGACAGAAGTCACAGACAGAGGTCACACAGTGGTCACAGACAGAGGTCACAGACAGCGGTCACAGAGAGATCACACAGTGGTCACAGACAGAGGTCACTGACAGAGGTCACACAGCGGTCACAGACAGAGGTCACACAGTGGTCACAGACAGAGGTCACAGACAGAAGTCACAGACAGAGGTCACACAGTGGTCACAGACAGAGGTCACTGACAGAGGTCACACAGTGGTTACAGACAGAGGTCACAGACAGAGGTCACAGACAGAGGTCACAGAGCGGTCACAGACAGAGGTCACACAGAGGTCACTGACAGAGGTCACATAGTGGTCACTGACAGAGGTCATTGACAGAGGTCACACAGTGGTCACAGACAGAGGTCACACAGTGGTCACTGACAGAGGTCATTGACAGAGGTCACACAGAGGTCACAGACAGAGGTCACAGACAGAGGTCACACAGTGGTCACTGACAGAGGTCATTGACAGAGGTCACACAGTGGTCACAGACAGAGGTCACAGACAGAAGTCACAGACAGAGGTCACACAGTGGTCACAGACAGAGGTCACAGACAGAGGTCACACAGTGGTCACAGACAGAGGTCACAGACAGAAGTCACAGACAGAGGTCACACAGTGGTCACAGACAGAGGTCACAGACAGAGGTCACACAGAGCGGTCACAGACAGAGGTCACACAGAGGTCACTGACAGAGGTCACATAGTGGTCACTGACAGAGGTCATTGACAGAGGTCACACAGTGGTCACAGACAGAGGTCACACAGTGGTCACTGACAGAGGTCACAGACAGAGGTCACACAGTGGTCACTGACAGAGGTCATTGACAGAGGTCACACAGAGGTCACAGACAGCGGTCACAGACAGAGGTCACACAGTGGTCACTGACAGAGGTCATTGACAGAGGTCACACAGAGGTCACAGACAGTGGTCACTGACAGAGGTCACTGACAGAGGTCACAGACAGTGGTCACTGACAGAGGTCACACAGTGGTCACAGACAGCGGTCACAGACAGAGGTCACACAGTGGTCACTGACAGAGGTCATTGACAGAGGTCACACAGAGGTCACTGACAGCGGTCACAGACAGTGGTCACTGACAGAGGTCACTGACAGCGGTCACAGACAGAGGCCACACAGAGGTCACTGACAGCGGTCACAGACAGAGGTCACACAGTGGTCACAGACAGTGGTCACTGACAGAGGTCACTGACAGAGGTCACAGACAGAGGTCACTGACAGAGGTCACACAGTGGTCACAGACAGAGGTCACACAGAGGTCACTGACAGCGGTCACAGACAGTGGTCACTGACAGAGGTCACTGACAGCGGTCACAGACAGAGGCCACACAGAGGTCACTGACAGAGGTCACACACAGGTCACAGAGTGGAGAAGGTTTTGGTGAGTTTTATTTTGTTCCGGTCAGTTTGAATTAAGTCAGTGTTCAAATGTTAAATGGCTGTTTTTGTGAATGGAGTCTGGTGGCTTTGCTGAGAGCGACAGAACAGCTGATTCTGTTAAAACAAGAAGGATGCTCGTCCTTAACAGGAAGGTCCGTCTCTGCAGGATCCTCTCCAGCATGTTGTCTGATACTTTGAACAGCAATCTGAGCCATCAGTGGCCGAAACAGACAGTTTGAGTGAGCAAACACCTGCAGGGATTACACCGCAGAGCCATTTGACCGGTTCAAAAATGGTTGTTTCCATCACTCAGACACAACATTTGTGCGTCATTTTCACATTATGACCTAAGACACTTAGAGTAAAGGTCAGACTGACTCCAGTATCAGAAGAAAAGACATGAAATGTGATTTTAAATGAGATTAGAATCCAGCCTGACGTCTTCAGGAGGTTCATAATGTCTGTCGTAGGATTAACAGACACAAACACACTCGTCCAGAAACTCACAGACAAAACTAAAACTAAACAGATTTCTACTGTGGTCCTGAACCAGAGTTCAAAGCTGATGTAAAGTCAGAGGTCGAAGGTCACAGTTCTTTCAGCCCTGGAAATTCATTGCAAATTCATCATATTTAAACATTTGAACGCAATAAAGTCTCTGACTCACACTTCAGAGCTTTCTGACTGTCCTGATTGGCTCTCCTCACTGCATCCTGGATATCAGCCAACCACAGCTCAGCTCCTGGGTCTCTGCTCACCTGATTGGACAGGAGGAGGGCACGTGAATTTAGGTGCAAAATACAAAATACTTCTACTGACATGAATGGTGAACTGGAGTTGGTCGGTATCCAAATTTTGATATGGTCAAACTTTCCCCACATTTTCCCGGTACACGGTATTACCACGACTAATTCAAAATCCCTTTGCAGGGCAGCGTGACGTGCACGCAGTTCAGACGGTCAATGCTCACGCTAAGCAGCAACTGTCCTGACTTGTAGCAAACCAGAATGACGGAGAACTCAGTTAAAAGCCTCCACCAAGCATTGGCACACAAACGAAACTTAATTCATACCCCACGAAATATGTGCAATATGTGTAATTACATGTGCGTGCAACGAAAGCACGAAAACAGTGCACGTCAAAGGAACTGCATCTGCTGATTTCACCACTTCACGCAGACCTCAAAAGCTCGGTATCATATGAAAGCAGAGAGTCTGATGATGAAGATGTCTGCCTCCTCACTGTGCGATGGAAACTGGGCGAGCTAGCAGCCAAAGAGGAGCAGAAACACCTTTGCTGAGTCGTACAGTACGTCTTACCTTTGCTGTTTTGAGGTCAGAAGTTACATTCAGCCTGAAAACACGCTGCTAATGTCTCCTCCTGTGACTCTGCGTTAGTTTGACATCAATCACGAAGGTCCTGCCTGTTTACATAAAGAGGAGGGGGTTTCTAGAGTGGGGGGAGCGCTCTTCATGCCATAACCTATCTCTGGGTTACTTCCTGCTGGATCCTCATTGGTGCTTCTATGGTGAATGTGGGCGGGTCGCTGAGCTGTTGACCGGCGTAACCACAGTTAGTTTCAGCACTGCGTCTCACAGAGGACTCTGCTGAGCAGCCCCAAGTCTGATTTCACTCTTTTATTTGCATTTCGTCCTTTTATGAGAGCAAAGAACAACAGCAAGCAGAAAAAGGCTGAAAGTGTTTTCAACAGAGGAGTTTCTCCGTGTGTTTGGACGAGATGACGGTCCTCTGCTCAGGTGAGCGCCTGGACACACCTGTGTTAAAACACCTGTAAATCTGCTCAGGTTCATTTTGTAGCATGTACTTTTGCACAGTCACCTTTTTTCTGGGAAAAAATTCAACCAGGTACATTGAACGGAGTGGACTTCATTGTTGTTGTGACGATGCTACAGTCATGTTAGACCCTACAGACTTGTATGCGCAGCATTTTTTAATGACGCTAATGAAACTGATACCGCTGCTATTTTTAGATACCGCGGGATACCTTATTACCGGATTACCGCCAACCCTATGATGAA
>NC_092062.1:30898933-31011433 GCF_039877785.1 Chaetodon trifascialis | reverse complement strand
CTCCTCTCCATCTCTACCTCCTGCTCTCCTAATCTCCCTCCTGCGCTCCCTCTTCTCCTCTCTCTACCTGCAGCTTCGTCCACTGACAGCTCATTGGCCAGAATTCCTCCGATCTTGTTGAACGCCGGCATCTGGATTCCGTATTTATCGAGCTCCATCTTCATGTTGTTGATCTCCTCCTCTGAACACACACACAAACACACATGCAGTTTATACAGTGTTCCAAGATGGCCGTCACCTCACCTGCAGACACGCTGACGCTGTAACAGGTGAGCGTCAGAGAAAAAGCCAGCAGCTTGCATTTGGGGATTTTATGGGGTTTTATCAGCCCACGCTAGGGCTGGGCGATATGTCTGAAAACTCTATCGCAATATAAGTGTTTTATATCGGTCGATATCGATAATTATTGATATTTTTTATGACCAATTTAAAATAAGGACCAGGAGAAAAATACATTCAATTTAAACATTTTTAGTTTAAATTGAACCTTCCTCTGATTATAATCCCCTCAGCTATCAAGGCAGAAAGGAAATGAAATGTCAACACAACCATGGAAAACACTCGAATAATAAATGTAAACAAAGTGTAAAAATGTAAACAGAGAAACCTGAGAACTTTTTTTCTGCAGGTTTAGTGCAGAAAGTTCACAAACTGATTCACCTTCTGCTGAATAAAATGTTTTCAGATATGTGCAGTGTTTTAGAAACACAGCAGAAACTTGACATCTGTAACAAACAAACAAACAAACAAACAAACATGATGACAGCACAGTAACACTGACTGAACTATAAAACCAGCCTAGACATAAGAACAACTTCAGTCGCTCTTCTTCCTCTGAACATACATGAACTGTTCAGTTATATTTTTATTATAAGAGCTGTTTGTAAGCTGGCTTCTCCTCAGAGCTCAGTGAAGCGTGTCTTTAGCTGTATGAGATGCCGCTGCCTCCGTTACGTCTTCGTGCCTTTTAGATGATTTGTCATCAGGCACTGAAGCAGATACCTCTGCATGGCGGTCAGCTGCTTGTCGGTGGGCTGCGGTTGGCGGACGTTGGCGAATACGGCTGCGCTCCAAAGAGTGAGCGCGGCTAAGCTGGTTCAATAAGTTTGTGGTGTTACTGGTCTTGGTGGGGACGACAGTCTTGCATAAGTTACAGACCACATTGGTCTGACGACGGTCCGACTTATAAAATCCAAAAAACTCCAAACTGAGCTGACTTTCCCTGTTTTATTCTTCGCTCGCTGCAGCGCTCACTTTCTGTTTCTCATCTCACTCCTCGCGGAGCATCAAACATGAGACAACGACACGGCGCAACCGAACTTGATACTGTTACATGATTGGCTGTTAGCGTGTCTCTCTCACTGATTAGCGATCACTCCCTACGTTGCTCGGTTACCTGAGAGCGAGTGCCTTTGTTCATGCAACCAACCTCGCTTCACAACTTCAGCTTTCTTCTGACGAAGAAAAATAAATTATCGAATGCTTTATCGAACGCATTTTTATTGATATTGATGACGTGTCTATCGCGAGACATATCGCTATCGTTTTATTGGCCCAGCCCTAGCCCACGCCAGATCTCACGAAACAAACGACAGAACAAATCACGAGTCAGCGACACAGGTCCTGATGATGTAATGAGTCGATAATCAGCTGATTTATTGATTGAACTCTAATAACAAGTGAAACCTGAAATAAATCATCATATTCACCTGTGAACTTGACTTTTCCATAGAGGTCGTGGATTTGTGGAGCCAGACCCTGTCTGTACAGGTACAGGCTGCAGACAGACAGGCAGAGAGACAGACAGGTGGTTAACAGAGAGAGAGAGACAGGCTGCAGACAGACAGACAGACAGACAGACAGACAGACAGACAGACAGACAGACAGACAGACAGACAGACAGACAGACAGACAGGTAAACACACCTGAGTGCATGGATACAGTAAACAGCTCTCGGCATGTTCTTCTTGTCGTAGATGTCTGTCGTTTCAGGGTGGAAGATCTGAAAAAACAAACAAACAGTAATTTCTGATCAGCTGATCAATACAGAGATGAGCCGATCAATACTCTGATTGATCAGTCACAGTGTGCTCACTGACCGCTGGCAGTCCCAGTGTCGTCATGGCGTTCCTCCAGTAGTTGATGTTGTCAGTGTGACGGAACTGAAGACCCACGGCCTGATCAGATCAATACATGGTTGATTATTGATTACTGACAGTGACGGGCCGATTGCTAATCACTACCTGGTTTGTGTGTGTGTGTGTGTGTGTGTGTGTGTGTGTGTGTGTGTGTGTGTGTGTGTGTGTGTGTGTCACCTGGTATCGGAGCTGTTCAGGATCGTAGATCTTCTTCAGAGCGACGGCGTTCGGAGCAAATCGATGACCCAGTTTTGCTAAAATGACTCCATTCCTCAGCGCCTCCTCCAGCTCAGTGGGAGCAGGAAGCTCCTCCCCCAGACACGCCTCCATCCACCTGAGGAGAAAAAGTAGTGATGTTATATGTCAAGTGATCAGGTGAGGTCAGGTTTTGGTCTGATCAGGTGAGTTTTCTGTCTGCTCAGGTGAGCTTTCGGTCTGCTCAGGTGAGCTTTCGTTCTGATCAGGTGAGCTTTCGGTCTGCTCAGGTGAGCTTTCGGTCTGATCAGGTGAGTTTTCGGTCTGCTCAGGTGAGCTTTCGGTCTGATCAGGTGAGCTTTCGGTCTGCTCAGGTGAGCTTTCGGTCTGATCAGGTGAGCTTTCGGGCTGCTCAGGTGAGCTTTCGATCTGATCAGGTGAGCTTTCGTTCTGATCAGGTGAGTTTTCGGTCTGATCAGGTGAGCTTTCGTTCTGATCAGGTGAGCTTTCGTTCTGATCAGGTGAGCTTTCGGTCTGATCAGGTGAGCTTTCGGTCTGCTCAGGTGAGTTATCGGTCTGCTCAGGTGAGTTTTCGGTCTGATCAGGTGAGCTTTCGGTCTGATCAGGTGAGCTTTCGGGCTGCTCAGGTGAGCTTTCGGTCTGATCAGGTGAGCTTTCGGTCTGATCAGGTGAGCTTTCGTTCTGATCAGGTGAGTTTTCGGTCTGATCAGGTGAGCTTTCGGTCTGCTCAGGTGAGTTTTCGGTCTGATCAGGTGAGCTTTCGTTCTGATCAGGTGAGCTTTCGGTCTGATCAGGTGAGCTTTCGGTCTGATCAGGTGAGCTTTCGGTCTGATCAGGTGAGCTTTCGGTCTGCTCAGGTGAGCTTTCGGTCTGATCAGGTGAGCTTTCGGTCTGATCAGGTGAGCTTTCGGTCTGATCAGGTGAGTTTTCGGTCTGATCAGGTGAGCTTTCGGTCTGATCAGGTGAGCTTTCGGTCTGATCAGGTGAGTTTTCGGTCTGCTTAGTTGAGGTCTTTCTTGTATTTCCTCCAGAATCACGGCATCATGCTTCAGAAGCGTCTGCTCTCCTCGTCAGTGTTCGGCATTTCCCAACCTTCACTTCGTTGTCATGACATCATTCGTCAGCACGCCTCCAGTGTGAAGGACCCGGCCTCATGCACAGCTCAGGTCGTGGTTCGAAGCCTTGTTGCACCTCCTCTTCATCATGTGTTCAATACGTCTTGGCCGTGTCATTCCACTTTCTTTCACATTACTTCAATTATGGATTTATTTGTTTTGATTTCTTTGGATTTTGGGTTGTTACTGACTTCATGTCGATAGCCCCGTTAGAAATATGTTTACTGACGCTGTACACGCTTACCACCATGTAAACTTACACATACTGTGGCAGAACATTTCGGCCATGTTGCCCGGCCTCTTTGACATTGACGCTGACGTGTGGGCAGCAGGTGTTTCCTTTACATCCTCTACATATGTGTTCATGTTCTGTTAATTCAGCACGCTGAGACGACGTTCTATGAAACGTGAGAACAAATTCATTTGATTCGACTTTAAGGTCGATCCTCTCCATCAACGTGCCGCCACATCCTTACGGTTGGCGTGAAATTCTCCTCTGTGGTACCCAGCTTGATTACCACGACCTCTGACAACCCTGGTAGCCGGACGGATAAAGTGTAGCCGTAGCAGCAGCAGACAGCCAGGGTCAGTCATAAACTGGGACACAGCTCCCGGTGGTCATACAGTGCTGTGAAAAAGTATTTGCCTCCTTCTAGATTTCTTATTTTTTTGCATATTTGTCACACTTAAATGTTTCAGATCATCACACACATTTTAATATTAGACAAACAAAACCCGAGTGGATCCAAAATGCAGTTTTTAAATAATGATTTGATTTATTAAGGAAAAACAGCTATCCAGACCTACGTGAGCCTGTGTGAAAAAGTAATTGCCCCTGAGCCTAATAACTGCTTGTGCCATCCGCAGCAGCAATAACTGCAGTCAAGCGTTTGCGATAACTGGCAATGAGTCTTTCGCATCGCTGTGGAGGAATTTTGGCCCACTCTTCTTCACAGAACTGTTTTAACTCAGCCACATTGGAGGGTTTTCGGGCATGAACTGCCCGTTTAAGGTCACACCACAGCATGTCAGTTGGATTTAAGTCCGGACTTTGACTCGGCCACTCCAGAACCTTAATTTTGTGTTTTTTAAGCCATTCAGAGGTGGACCTGCTGGTGTGCTTTGGGTCGTTGTCCTGTTGCATAAGTGCGCCTGAGCTTGAGGTCACAAACTGATAGCCGAACGTTCTCCTTCAGGATTTTCTGGTAGACAGCAGAATTCATGGTTCCATCAATCACAGCAAGTCGTCCAGGTCCTGAAGCAGCAAAGCAGCCCCGGACCATCACGCTACCACCACGTTTGACTGTTGCTTTCATGTTCTTTTTATCACATGCTGTGGTCTTTTTACGCCAGGTGTAACGGGACACACACCTTCCAAAAAGTTCAACTTCTGCCTCGTCAGTCCACAGAATATTTTTCCAAAAGTCTTGGGGATCATCAAGATGTTTCTTGGCAAATGTGAGACAAGCCTTCATGTTCTTTTTGCTCAGTAGTGGCTTTCGCCTTGGATGCCATTCGCCTCCCATGGATGCCATTTTTGCCCAGTCTCTTTCTTATTGTGGAGTCATGAACACTGACCTTAGCTGAGGCAAGTGAAGCCTGCACTGCTTTAGATGTTGTTCTGGGTTCTTTTGTGACCTCCTGGATGAGACGTCGTTGCACTCTTGGAGTGATTTTGGTAGGCCGACCACTCCTGGGAAGGTTCACCACTGTTCCCAGTTTTCTCTATTTGTGGATAACGGCTCTGACGGTGGTTCGCTGGAGTCCTAAAGCCTTTCCAGACTGATAGATTTCAATTACCTTGTTTTTTTATTTGTTCTTGAATTTCTTTAGATCGCAGCATGATGTGTTTCTGTTCGAGGTCTTGCATCCTACTTCACTTCCTCAGACAGCTTCTATTTAAGTGATTTCTTCATTGAACAGGTCTGGCAGTCATCAGGCCTGGATGTGTTCAGTGAAATTGAACTCAGCTTTCCAAAAAATGTGGTTAATCACAGTTGACTCATGATTTAACAAGGAGGGCAATTACTTTTTCACACAGGCTCACGTAGGTCTGGATAGCTGTTTTTCCTTAATAAATCAAATCATTATTTAAAAACTGCATTTTGGATTTACTCAGGTTATGTTTGTCTAATATTAAAATGTGTGTGATGATCTGAAACATTTAAGTGTGACAAATATGCAAAATAGTAAGAAATCAGGAGGGGGGCAAATACTTTTTCACAGCACTGTACAGCACGAGGCCACCACCTGTACAGCGTCAATGTGTCCTAGCGATGACAGTTTGCGGTATATGTGCTTCGAGCAGCCCCCCGGGCGCCGACGCTGGGGTGGAGGAGCGTGTCGTGTGGGAGAACTTGCATACATTAAAGACCAGCTGGGCTACTGAGTCCTGGACAAGCTGCAGGTCAGAGGCACATGCAGAAAATGCTGCCAGAGGCGACTTGCAGCAGCGTGGGTGTGAGATGAGCAGAATGAGGCCCAGAACCTGCACCGAGTCCCGGGTGGACTCAGCTGGCCAATCACCCGGTGGTACGCCAAGGTTCCTTACAGTCCGGTCGGTGACACCAGATTTGTTGCTGCTGTTGTTGTTGTTGAGGAGAGATTTAAAAAATAACCTGAAAAGTGGATGGATGTTGTTTTTAACAGTAACCAGCTCAGCGTGGACCTGGTCTAAGGGAATCCCACTGACCTCTTGGCCTCCTCCAGCCTGCAGAGATACTGATAGGCCACGTTCTGGATCCTCTGTTCATCCATCTGCTCTGCCGTCAGACGCTCATCTGTACAACACAAACAGCAGTGAGACATCCAAGCACATTCGATCAAGTGTGACACTGACACAGTAAAGACACACCTGAGTGTGACAGGTGTGTCAGAGGGCAGCACACCCTCATCCACACAGCCTGTCCTGCTGCCTCATGATGACTTCTAACTGTGTGTGAAGCTACCTGCACTGCAGCCGAGCAGTTTCCCTGCAGGGATCAATCAAGTCTGAGTCTGAACTGCGATTATGATACCGATTTCAAAGGCCGTCATGGCGAGTACATAAAAACATGACGCCATCAGTTAGTGAGCGAAACGCCTGGACAAAACAGGCCTTAATCTGATTGGTTGAGCTGAAGCCTCTTCGGGTGTCTGACGTCTCTGCTCTGAGGAAGACGAGGCCAAAACAGCAAATCTGCTACAGTTTAACGAGAAAAGAAAGACAAAAGAGAGAATGCAGACATGAAACAGGAGGACGACACTAAAGCCAGTTTCATGGACTCTGACCTGACAGTCAGACCACATTAAGACGGACGACGCTGTGCTCGTTAAAGCAGAAGGCTGGAAGGAAAGCTGCTGGTTTGTGTCACGTGAAGAACTGGATTAGGAAAAAAAAGAAGATAAGATAAGATAAGATAAGGTTAGATTAGATTAGCCTAATGTTATGGTGTAGAGGATCTTTTTCTATCATGGTCTTGTTATGACTATGTTACGGATGAGCCTGCTGGATGCTGGACTGGGCTTTTCAGGTGGCACGGTGGTACGGTGGTAACACTGTCGCCTCACAGCTAGAAGGTCCCAGGTTTGATTCCCGCTGTGGGTGTGTCCTCACCCATGCGTTTGGTGCCTGCTGCTCGAGGAAAAAGGGCCTTTCAGTGTGGAGTTTGCATGTTCTCCCCGTGTTCACCTGAACCCCCCCACCACCACCAATAACATGGCATGTGCATGTAGCGTTGTGTTGTGTGATTAATAAAGTGTGAATCTTAATCTTTTATCTGCTGGTCCTGGATCTCAGCCACAGACAGACGCCTTGACATCATGTCTCTGCTCTGTCCTGCATTCACCTCACCTCACCTTCACTTCAGGTCTTTAACCTTACGACAGGTGGAGATCAGCTCACACTCGTTCAGGTAAAAAGTTCACAGGTTAATTTAATCCAGAAGAGTTTGGTGTCTGACAGCCGGAGTCTCGTCTCAGCTACAATGACTTTAACTGTTTTTATACTGAAAGGAAAACTGAACTAACAGAACAAAAGTCATTTCAGATCTCAGAAAATCACGCGAAGAGCTTTATATATATCAGTATATAGAGCTGCAACGATCAATGAACTGATTCACAGAATGACTTCGATAACTGATCATTGTTTTCCTTTCACTGCTTTGAGTCACTGAAAAAATAATCCATGAAGACTTTTCGCATATAAAGAACGAAACGTACAGCAGCCAAAAAAAGACGAAACGTTCACATAATGATCTGGAGGCATTTTACTGTTATTTAGTGGATAAGTAGTTTCTGTTAATAATTCAATAACTATGATTATAATGGTTTACAGACGTTTGGTCAGTTTCAGACAGAAACCACTTCACGTCAATTTGGCCATGACGAAACATTTTAACAGACAGGCACAAGTAAATAAACCGCGGTCATAAAGCCCGAGAAACTGAAGTGAGACATGTTTGTTTGCGTGAGACATGAAGAACCATGCAGAGACTCACAGGGACCGTGTCCAGCTGGATCCATGTTAGCTGCTCTGTGTCGTCGTCGTCCGGCGGGTTGATTGACTCTTTATCTCTGCTGTCGATGAACTGTTTTAATGTCAGTTCACTTCAAATTCACACTGCGAAAACTCCTGAAACACTTTCCAACCTCGGTTTGAAATCGTTCGCTGCTCAGAGCTGCTTCCGGTCTGAAGTTTGAAAGCTCCCGCCGCTCGCTGATTGGCCGAACGACCAGCGGCTTCTACCATTGGCTAGAGCGTCGCAGCATTGGATTGTGGTCTATGTATTTTCCTGCCGTTAAAATAAACACCTACGATAACTTTTTCTTTTTTTATAACCTCTTTGAGATTACGTTAGACATCACGGTTTTCGTCTGACAGTTAATTTTTCTGTTTCTCTTTCCAACATTTTAGCTGTCTTCCCTGTTGTTGGTTCCATGTTGCCTAGCAACCGAGTCAACTACAGTCCGAAGTAGCCTGCAGCAGATGTTGCTTTTTGCTTCATGAAACGCTTCTGAAAAATGTATCGATCTCACTGCTGAACAGTTATTGACATGTGAACACTTAACGTCTCTTCATCCTCACCTGGAAACTGTAAGTGCTGTTTCACTGGGAGCGTGTTTTTCCCTTGGGCGTGGATAAAGTATCTATCTATCTAACACGGCTAAAGGTTAGCGGCTAAAGGTTAGCCGTGTTAGCAGTAGTGTCAATAGCACAATCAATAAAAGTAGCAGAAGAACGTCATTTTCATAACCATTCAGACTTCAATAACAGCAATGAAATGAGTGACATAACTTTATTTCTTTACAAATCTATTTTGTGAACTGGCTTCAGTCTGAGGGTTTCCTGACTGTTGCTCCATTTTGAATTGTTTTCATAGAAATAAACTCATAACCTCAATAAACTGCTTTCTTCAGTGGACGTGTTGATCGAAGGATCGATTTTCTGTTCATTGTAATATCCTTTTAATGGTAAAAGTTAAATTATTGCCTTATAAAAACTGTTCAAGTTGAGATGTGTTTGAATCCGTTGACTTCTCCGGCAGAGGGCGCTGTTAGCTTTATCTTTAGCTTTTAGCTTTACCAACGAAACCAACCGGGAGGAGCAAACGTGCTGTTTCAAAATAAATCTGTGTTTCTCTCCTTCACAGCAATGTTCGATTTTACATTTTATTGATCTAAAAACTAAACTAAACTCAGCTATTTAGAGTTTTATGTCAAATTAAGCATTATATTTATTAGAAATAAATTGAATTGAATTACTTACATAAATAAATGACTCATCAATCAAAAAAAATCAGCCGATTAATTAAAAATGAAACAGTAATGATTTGCACATTTTAAAGGAAATGAATGATGTTTGCAGGTTTCAGATCTCTGAGTGTCTCCTCAGACTCTGTCCAGGTGAGTTCTCCTCCTGCACGTCCAACATGGCGTCTGATGAGTCTCCTCCATGTGACGATAAAGTGAAGGTGAGGAGGAGGAGGAGGAAGCAGGAGGTGAGGAGGAAGGAGGCTCTGGCAGTAGACATTGAGGAGTTAACATCTGCTGGTCACAAAGCTTTGCAAGAGGGACGAACCCGAGACGCTCTGAGCTGCTTTGACAAGGCGCTGAATGCTGCAGGACAGGTGAGGCTGCAGAGGGTCAAAGGTCATTAACAGCTGAGGTCAGAGGTCACTGACAGGTGAGACTGCTGACCATAGTAGTACCAGTTGATGTAGTTGTCCTGCAGTAGTAGTAGCAGAAGCAGTAGTTGGAGTCGTAGTAACAGCTGCAGGAGTATCCAGCTGTTGTTGATTTCCCATCATGCACTGCTCTTCAGGTGCAGGACTCGCGGGTCCTCCGGGCCTGCTCCTTTAACCTCGGTGCAGCCTATGTGCATGTGGGCTGTCCTAAGGAAGGTCTGGACTTCCTCTGTCAGGCCCAGCGCGGCCCAAAGGCCGACCGCCTCCCGGAACTCCAGTTCAACCTGGCCCTGGCCCACAATGCACTGGGGCAGAAACGAGAGGCTGCCGCCTACTTCCTGCAGGCTGCTCAGCTGTACAGATCACAGGGAGACGGAGGCAGTGAGGGGGACGCCTGCATGGAGATGAGCCGCTGCTACAGCACAGTACAGGTCAGGAGCCAAAGCAGGACCAGAACCTGAATCACACTCAGAACCTGAACCAGACACAGAACCTAAACCAGAGACAGGTGTCAGGGAACACGTGTAAGATGTCAGGTAAAAGGTCAGGTGACACTGTGTGTGCATGCGTGCGTGTTGCAGGACTGGTCTCTGGCCGTTCAGGGTTTCCTGCGGGCTGCAGAGAGTTACAGAGTGGCAGCCATGTTGGATTCTGCAGCCACTGCCTTCAAAGAGGCAGGAAGTCACATGATCCAATCAGATCAGTTCAGTCATGATGACATCAACAGCGTTCTGACCGAGTGTCTGAGTTTGACAGACAGAATCACCGAGCCAAGGATTCTGGGTAACGTCTTGCATTGAAGGCCTAAACAGGTCATCTGATTGATTGATTGATTGATTGATTGATTGATTGATTGATTGATTGATTGATTGATTGATTGATTGATTGATTGTCTGTTTGCTGCTCTGGTCCAGGTGAGCTGTACCTGTCAGTGGGTGTGTCTTACTGTCAGATTAGGTGTTTCCAGGAAGCGGTCCAGTGTTTCCAGCTGGCTCTGGACCCCACCTCTCAGCACCCCCCCCTGCTGGCCAAAGTCCTGCACAACCTGGGAGCCGCTCTGAACTCTGTGGGCCGGTTCACACCTGCTGTGGGCTACCATAGGCTGGCTGCTGGACTCTACGGTCAGACACTGTCACTCACCTGTCACTCAATCAAAGACTGATCACCTGTCAGACAGGTCAGAGGAGGACACATTCACTCATGTCCACCCAGCGTCACTGTTATTTAAAATGACAGATGAGATTTAATTTCAATTTCAATTTCAATTTTATTTGTATAGCGCCAAATCACAACAGAAGTTGTCTCAGGACACTTTCCATATAGAACTGGTACAGACCAAACTCTTTATCTACAGAGGACCAACAATTCCCTCATGAGCAGCACTTAGAGACAGCAGCGAGGAAAAACTTCCTTTTAACAGGCAGAAACCTCAGACTGAACCAGACTCTGGGTGGGCGGCCATCTGCCTCCACCGGCTGGGTGAGAGAGGAAGAGCAAGAGAGAGAGAGTGAGACAGACAGACAGACAGACAGACAGACAGACAGACAGACAGACAGACAGACAGACAGAGAGACAGACATGCAGTCACAGTAACAGTGACAGTGGATGTAATAACAGCAGTAGCAGTTGCAGTGGATGTCAGGCAGGGCCAAGGCAGGAGACGCAGCTGAAATCCACAATCCAGATTCAGTCACTGTCCATGGGAACCTGCAAGACGACAAAGCACAGAGACTCCGGGGAAGGAGCTCAGTTAGTAACACGCCGTGGTAGGACATGAGAGCGTGCAGATGGAGAGGGACAGAAGGACAGAGGAGCTCAGTGTGTCTTTGGATGTCCCCCAAAAAAGCACTATCAACCAGGTAGTCAATCTGGGAGGGACTAACGTTAGCATAAGACTCCTCTCCTCCTTTAAGAGATGATTGTTTCATGATGTGATTTCAGCTTCTTCTTCATTTCTGAATCATTTCATCACAGACGAGTCAGTGAACAGGTGATGAAGGTCAAGCTGAAGTCTGTTAGAAGGACAAATCAACCAAACTCCTGTTTGACTGCAAAAGACCTGAGCGTGTGTGTGTGTGTGTGTGTGTGTGTGTGTGTGTGTGTGTGTGTGTGTGTGTGTGTGTGTGTGTGTGTGCGCACGCGCGCACACGCTCAGGCTCTCTGGGTTGCCGTGGTGACCAGGCTCGGTGTTTCAGTAACTTGGCGTTTGCCTGCAGTCAGTTGGGTGATGAAGAGGAGGCAGCAGAGAGCTTCATCCACGCTCTGCAGGGATTCAGAGACGATGGTAACATCACAAACATGTTTTTGGCGATGTGGTCATGTGATTAATGATTATTGGCTCCTTAATGATTATTGGCTCCTTAATGATTGGTTCCTTGGCTTTGGTTGTGATTCTTCTCCTTCCAGGTCGTAGTCTTCATCATAACAGCAGTCACAGTGGATTCATGTTTTATCTCATCGACAACGATCATTTCTCTCTGTTTCTTTGCTCGGTGTTGTCATGACAACATGAACCAATTACTGCGAACTTCCTGCACAGCACAAAGTTTTACTCACAGCGCGATTGTTGACTGTGCAGAAAGCAAATATCACCTGTACTCACCTTCTCAGTGATGATCGGCTGAAACACGTGAGAGGAACAGCAGCGGACCTCAGACTGTGTGTGTCAGTCAGCTCCTGTAATGAAACAAGTCCGACCTGCGCTCAGCTCTTCAGGCGAATGCTGTTTGTTTAGATTAAAGCTGCAGCAGGCGACGCCTGAACATACACCATGCTGCTGCCTCACAACACAATGAGCCAATCAGCTTTGACTCGTCAGACAAACGTCCACTCGTGTAACCAGGTGCACGACTTAAACACTTAGACCATTTCCAAAAAAGTTGGACTGTAAAAACGAACGGAACGTGATGCTGTGCAGAACATTCAAGTCCGGATTTCACTGAAAGCAGCACAAAGAGATCAAACGTTGAAACTGAGACACTTCATTGTTTCTGAAAACGATGTCTTCATTTAGAATCTGATGCTGAACCTTATATTCAGGCTTTAGAGCGACATGCTGCCGATTCAAACGAGTCGCTGCACCAGATTCTAGATGAAGACATCATTTTCAAAACCAATGAAATGTCTCAGTTTCATCATCTGACCCGTCGTCTTTGTGCCATTTTCAGTGAAACGTGGACTTTAATGTTCTGCAGATCATCACATGGAAACAGGGTTTTACATGGGCACCTCGACACAGCACCCTGTGACCAGCAGAGGGCAGCATACCTGTGTTACCTGTCTGTACCTGTCTCTGTGCAGAGGACCACCTGGCTCAGGTTCAGGTGTGTGAGTCATTAGCAGAGTGTTACCTGAAGCAGAGGAAGCAGCAAAAAGCTGTTCAGCTCTACAAACAGGCTCTGACTGCTCTGTCTCACTGCCAGGTAACAACGACACAACTGCACATTCATGTACATACATACATACTCGAGCTCAGCCAATTACATTTACATCAGCACTCATATCATTCCAACCAATCACAGCCCATCTTCCTCATTCACTTCAGGACACTTCTGGTTCTGTTCGAGATCATCTCGTGGAGCGTTTGACTGCAGTTCTACAGCAGACTCTACCTGCCAGTCTGCAGGTGTGATCACACCAACCAAAACACCGCATCACACCTCCAACCAACCAAAACACCACATCACACCTCCAACCAACCAAAACACATCACACCTCCAACCAACCAAAACACCGCATCACACCTCCAACCAACCAAAACACATCGCACCTCCAACCAACCAAAACACCACATCACACCTCCAACCAACCAAAACACCGCATCACACCTCCAACCAACCAAAACACCACATCACACCTCCAACCAACCAAAACACCGCATCACACCTCCAACCAACCAAAACACATCGCACCTCCAACCAACCAAAACACCACATCACACCTCCAACCAACCAAAACACCGCATCACACCTCCAACCAACCAAAACACCACATCACACCTCCAACCAACCAAAACACCACATCACACCTCCAACCAACCAAAACACCGCATCACACCTCCAACCAACCAAAACACATCGCACCTCCAACCAACCAAAACACATTGCACCTCCAACCAACCAAAACACCGCATCACACCTCCAACCAACCAAAACACCGCATCACACCTCCAACCAACCAAAACACATCACACCTCCAACCAACCAAAACACCGCATCACACCTCCAACCAACCAAAACACCGCATCACACCTCCAACCAACCAAAACACATCGCACCTCCAACCAACCAAAACACCGCATCACACCTCCAACCAACCAAAACACCGCATCACACCTCCAACCAACCAAAACACATCGCACCTCCAACCAACCAAAACACCACATCACACCTCCAACCAACCAAAACACATCGCACCTCCAACCAACCAAAACACATCGCACCTCCAACCAACCAAAACACCGCATCACACCTCCAACCAACCAAAACACATCGCACCTCCAACCAACCAAAACACCGCATCACACCTCCAACCAACCAAAACACATCACACCTCCAACCAACCAAAACACCACATCACACCTCCAACCAACCAAAACACATTGCACCTCCAACCAACCAAAACACCGCATCACACCTCCAACCAACCAAAACACATCGCACCTCCAACCAACCAAAACACCGCCTCACACCTCCAACCAACCAAAACACCACATCACACCTCCAACCAACCAAAACACCACATCACACCTCCAACCAACCAAAACACATCGCACCTCCAACCAACCAAAACACCACATCACACCTCCAACCAACCAAAACACCACATCACACCTCCAACCAACCAAAACACCACATCACACCTCCAACCAACCAAAACACCGCATCACACCTCCAACCAACCAAAACACATCGCACCTCCAACCAACCAAAACACCGCCTCACATCTCCAACCAACCAAAACACTGCATCACATCTCCAACCAACCAAAACACATCGCACCTCCAACCAACCAAAACACCGCCTCACACCTCCAACCAACCAAAACACATCGCACCTCCAACCAACCAAAACACCGCATCACACCTCCAACCAACCAAAACACATCGCACCTCCAACCAACCAAAACACCGCATCACACCTCCAACCAACCAAAACACATCGCACCTCCAACCAACCAAAACACCGCCTCACATCTTCAACCAACCAAAACACCACATCACACCTCCAACCAACCAAAACACCGCATCACACCTCCAACCAACCAAAACACATCGCACCTCCAACCAACCAAAACACCGCCTCACATCTCCAACCAACCAAAACACCGCATCACACCTCCAACCAACTAAAACACATCACACCTCCAACCAACCAAAACACCACATCACACCTCCAACCAACCAAAACACATCACACCTCCAACCAACCAAAACACTACATCACACCTCCAACCAACCAAAACACATCGCACCTCCAACCAACCAAAACACCACATCACACCTCCAACCAACCAAAACACCGCCTCACACCTCCAACCAACCAAAACACTGCATCACACCTGAATCAAAATCAGAAAAAGCTTTATTGCCAAGTACGATTTTACACATACGAGGAATTTGTTTTGATGAAGTTGGCACATGACACATCTACTAAAAAATACTATTAAAAGGTAAAATATATAACAATATAAATATATATACACAAGTCTGTTTTACCAGAAAAATTTTAACACAAAACAAAACAACACGCACCAACACACCAAGGCAGCTGTCCGCAGCGCCATCTTGGAAGAGCATACCATAGCACCTCCAACCAATCAAAACACCACATCACATCGTAATGTTATTGTTAAAAGTCTGACAGGAGCAAGTTGTAATTTAATGTCATCATTCATCAACACTCCTGTCTTCACACTCAGAGGCCACACCTACCTGGACTACACCCTTACATTCCACCTGTCAGACAGCAGACCAGGTAAGATCCAGGTAGCTCTCAGTGGCACTGTGACACACCTGAGCCAGAATGTGGGAAAGGAAGATCATTATACCGATTTATCAATACTTTATTCCTTCCTCACAGGAAGAGTAACATCACACAGAGTCGAGGCAGAACATCTAACCAGCAACTAGATGATCACAGGGCGGAGTGGCAAGGTGAGTCAAGGTGACATGCCACTGCTTTTTGTCCCAGTGAACACATGAAGGACCACCATGATGTTAGCTGAGGTGCTTTAAATGACACCATAGCTGCGTGTCAGTTCAGGACCTGCATCCTCTGAAGGACGTGGTGTAC
Organism: Chaetodon trifascialis; assembly: GCF_039877785.1. Classification (NCBI taxonomy): domain Eukaryota; kingdom Metazoa; phylum Chordata; class Actinopteri; order Chaetodontiformes; family Chaetodontidae; genus Chaetodon; species Chaetodon trifascialis. Next base: position 30,995,507 of record NC_092062.1, on the reverse strand, counting down.
CGCAGACACAGAAGCAAGCGCCATTAAGGGACAGAGTGCTGCTCCTGTTGCCTAGCAACCAGCTGCAGTTTACAATCAGCTACAAGCGACATTAACACCAGCAAACAAAAGCAGCTTAAGAGACAAAGTAAACGGGTTCAGGTTGGCCGTGGAACCTAACTGGTACTGGACTTTGAACATGATGTTCAGCTGTCTGAAAGCCAAGCAGGTTTTTCAAATTAAATGATGCACAGATTAATGATGCTGACATGTATCAGTATAATCCTCAGCTGCTGCCGTTGTTATGTTTGGGGAGTCCACCATATCCATATTGTCTCTGGGAAAAAATCCAATCATGGCAGGTAATGAATCTTGGGAGAGGTTCGGCCGCAAAGGATCCGCCCCATTGGCTCCTCCAAACTCAGGAGAAGAAGGCCAGAATAGTTGTGCTGCTGCGACACAACAGGTCTTCAGATTTAGCCTCTGAAGGATCGCAACCTTCGTCCTGAATTGAGACACAGTTAGTGTGACACAGCTGATGTGTGACAGAAAAAACTAACTGTCAGTATGTGAACAGGATCAGAGCAGCAGGCCACAGGTAGACAGGAAGCAGCAGAGCACTGTGGGCCTGCAGGGGGCGGAGCCACTGAGACACATGAAAACATGGGCATGGTACCTGTGATGCACAGGTGTGTCCAGTCTAATTTCATTAATATCCTACGACCCAACCTGCAGATCCAGTTTCTTTTGTTTCAAATAGCTGCAAACATTTCTGTTTCTGTGTTTCCAGTTCATACCAGTCAGACCAGCTGCAGCACAGTGAGTCACCTCATACACCAGATCCTGGGTTCTCCTGGTTCTGTTATGTTCGCTTGAGAACTCAGGAGAACTGCACTAATAACATAGTTTCACAACAATATGAAGATGTTTGATTGAACAGACAGGAAGTGGAGGTGATGACGTACCTGTGTGTGTTTTCAGGTGAGCTGTGTTCAGACAGAGAGAACCCTCACACTGACAGGTAACTGACATCTGTCAATCAAATCACAATAAATTTTATTTTAAAAGCTTTTATCGATAAAGATTGAAGTAAAGGATAAAAAACAGCTGAGATGTTTTTTCTTTCAGTGAAACCTCATTGGTCCAGAACACAGAGACCCCACCCACCAGACAAGATGACATCCAAGAGGCCACGCCCCCTGTAACCAGCTGGAGGTCACGGTTCTGTTCGCTGATGTAGACTCCTCTGCCTGATGGTGTTATTGATCATGCTTTGATCAATAACACCATCAGGACTGGACTGACAGGAAGGAGACAGAGGCTGATCCACAACACAGAGTGAAGATCATGTGATCTGACTGAAAGCATCTACAAGTGTTTGTCCATGTAATCAGTTACAGTCACTTGGCAGTCGTACATGTGAACTCACACACCGATGGCACAGCATTGGGACAGTTTTGGGGTTCAGTATCTTGCCCAAGGATGTGGACTGCTGAGGCCAGGGATCGAACCACTGACCTCCCGATCGGTGGACCTCTGACGCTCTGATGTTGTACCTCCTGAGCCACAGCTGAGGTATAATCAGGTATATATGTGTATTATTTATAATACATATACCATATGTACATCTCTACCTCTATTTGAATGACCAGCAGCCCCCACCTTATGTACATGAAATGACTAACCCTAACCCTCTGCAGCTGGATACCGGACTTCCTTACAAACAGACCACAGACAGTTCTGACTGGTGGTCGCACCTCCTCCAGTCTAGTGCTGAACACCAGAGCCCCCCAGGGCTGAGTGTTCAGCCCCCTCCTGTTCACACTGTGCATCCACGACTGAACATGTCATCGGCCGGACTTCAAACAGCAATGAGAATTCATATCAGAAGGAAATCAACAGTCTGACAGAGAGGAGCTCAGAGAAGAACCTGCTGGTCAACGTCAACAAAACCAACGAGCTCATCCTTGATTTTAGGAAAAAGGAGGTGAAGACACTCAGCTCCATCTACATCAGAGGAGCTGAGGAGGGGCAGGTGGACAGTTTCAGGGTCCTGGGAATCAGCATCACAGAGAAGCTGTGACGGTCATCTCACATCTTCACCCTGACGCTCAGAAACGACTGAGGTCCTGAAGGAAACTTCACAAGACAGAACTCTCGTTAACTGTAAAAAGTGAGTGATAGAAGACATCCTGACCGCAGACATGATGAACTGTCATGGTTTGTGGATGACCCAGGGTGGGAGGGCTCTGCAGCAGGTGATTAAAACCACCCAGAACATCACTGGTACCATCGACTGATCATCAGTGACATCGGTGAGGTGTCTGCACAGAGTCCAGAAGACACCAGAAGACAAACCAGCCACAGTCTGTTCACCTGCTGCCGTCTGACAGAGATACAGAAGAATGTGCTGCTGGACCATCAGACCACAGAGCAGCTGGACCACCAGACCACAGGGCAGCTGGACCATCAGACCACAGGGCAGCTGGACCATCAGACCACAGAGCAGCTGGACCACCAGACCACAGAGCAGCTGGACCATCAAGCAGCTGGACCACCAGACCACAGGGCAGCTGGACCATCAGACCACAGAGCAGCTGGACCACCAAGCAGCTGGACTACCAGACCACAGAGCAGCTGGACCATCAGAGCACAGAGCAGCTGGACCATCAAGCAGCTGGACCATCAGACCACAGAGCAGCTGGACCATCAAGCAGCTGGACCACCAGACCACAGAGCAGCTGGACCATCAGACCACAGAGCAGCTGGACCATCAGACCACAGAGCAGCTGGACCACCAGACCACAGGGCAGCTGGACCATCAGACCACAGAGCAGCTGGACCATCAGACCACAGGGCAGCTGGACCATCAGACCACAGAGCAGCTGGATCATCAGACCACAGAGCAGCTGGACCATCAGACCACAGAGCAGCTGGACCACCAGACCACAGAGCAGCTGGACCACCAGACCACAGGGCAGCTGGACCATCAGACCACAGAGCAGCTGGACCACCAGACCACAGAGCAGCTGGACCATCAGACCACAGAGCAACTGGACCATCAAGCAGCTGGACCATCAGACCACAGAGCAGCTGGACCACCAGACCACAGAGCAACTGGACCACCAGACCACAGGGCAGCTGGACCATCAAGCAGCTGGACCACCAGACCACAGGGCAGCTGGACCACCAGACCACAGGGCAGCTGGACCATCAGACCACAGGGCAGCTGGACCATCAGACCACAGAGCAGCTGGACCACCAGACCACAGAGCAGCTGGACCATCAAGCAGCTGGACCACCAGACCACAGGGCAGCTGGACCATCAGACCACAGAGCAGCTGGACCACCAAGCAGCTGGACTACCAGACCACAGAGCAGCTGGACCATCAGAGCACAGAGCAGCTGGACCATCAAGCAGCTGGACCATCAGACCACAGAGCAGCTGGACCATCAAGCAGCTGGACCACCAGACCACAGAGCAGCTGGACCATCAGACCACAGAGCAGCTGGACCACCAGACCACAGGGCAGCTGGACCATCAGACCACAGAGCAGCTGGACCATCAGACCACAGGGCAGCTGGACCATCAGACCACAGAGCAGCTGGATCATCAGACCACAGAGCAGCTGGACCATCAGACCACAGAGCAGCTGGACCACCAGACCACAGAGCAGCTGGACCACCAGACCACAGGGCAGCTGGACCATCAGACCACAGAGCAGCTGGACCACCAGACCACAGAGCAGCTGGACCATCAGACCACAGAGCAACTGGACCATCAAGCAGCTGGACCATCAGACCACAGAGCAGCTGGACCACCAGACCACAGAGCAACTGGACCACCAGACCACAGAGCAACTGGACCATCAAGCAGCTGGACCATCAGACCACAGAGCAGCTGGACCATCAAGCAGCTGGACCATCAGACCACAGAGCAGCTGGACCACCAGACCACAGAGCAACTGGACCATCAAGCAGCTGGACCATCAGACCACAGAGCAGCTGGACCATCAAGCAGCTGGACCATCAGGTCACAGAGCAGCTGGACCATCAAGCAGCTGGACCATCAGGTCACAGAGCAGCTGGACCATCAAGCAGCTGGACCATCAGACCACAGAGCAGCTGGACCATCAAGCAGCTGGACCATCAGACCACAGAGCAGCTGGATAATATGAATCTCAAAAACAAAGACGTTACTGAAGGTGAAAACTGACGTCTGCAGTGAAAGTGAGACTATGAGTGTTCATGTATGTGTGATATTGTGGCGTGTATGAGTGTGTAGTTGTGTGATTGGACATAAAAAAGGTTTTTTTCCAGCTTTAAACTTTTGTTATTTCTGTGTTTTGAGTCATAAAGGTGACAAACAAACACCAGAAAACAGAAAAAAGATTCAATAAGAACATTTCAGAGCTGTATTATGACGTTCATTTTCACTTCTGTTTCATTTTGTTTGCTTCTGACTTGAAATGAGTCAGTTTTCAATGTAAATACAGATGTTAATCAATAAATGTGTTAATCAGTAAACATGTTCCGTGATGCAGCAGGAGATGGACTGATTGATTGATGATTGGTTCATGGGATGTTTCTGATCAGTTTCACCTTCAGATCAGATCTGATTTTAACTCAGGAAACTGAACCAGGATCAGCAGCACACACACACACACGCACACACGCACACACACACACACACACACAGGCGTCACATGGAGCTCCTCCTCCCTGCGCTGCAGTCTGCAGGTTTCTCTTCAGTGTTCAGAAGCTGTTACAGCCGACAGGAACCTGAACTGATCCGGATCAGACCGGGTTCTGTTCATCAGTCCGGGTTCTTCAGGGTTCGCTGTGGGTTCCTGAACAGGGAACATGAGGAGGAGAACAGAGGAGTCTGACGTGATGAAGAGCTGCTGACCAGGTAAGGTCATCGACTCTTTCACAATAAGAGTGTGACTGGCAGCCATCAGGAGTTTGTTTCAGTCAGTAAAACAAAGAATCTGAACCTGAAGGACAAAGAGCTGCAGCAGGTTTGTCTCACGGTGTCCTCTATGTGAGCACAGTATGCACTTCAATATCTGTTCAGTTCATTATTGATCAGCATGTTTTAAATGTCCTGAGTCTGATCCGCTTTGATGGTAAAAAGGCTTTTTAGCAGGTTCCAGCTGGTCTGTTGAGGATCAGGTCTGAAACTGTTGGATTTGATTGAATCAGAGTTTTATTTTCCTGCAGGTTTAGCAGCTGCATCCAATCAAAACCTGCACACACACACACACACACACACACACACACACACACACACACACACAGGTCAGGTTACACCTCTGAACTGTCTCTCAGGTTATTTTTGGCTGCATGATCTGTGTGTGTGTGTGTGTGTGTGTGTGTGTGTGTGTGTGTGTGTGTGTGTGTGTGTGTGTGTCACCTGGTATTTATCACGTTGTGGGGACAAAAATCTGTTTACACAGTCACATTGTGGGGACTCACTTGCCTTATGGGGACAAACTGCAGGTCCCCTTAATGTATAAATGATGAAATGTTGGGGTGCAGACTGAGGACAGGGTTACAGGTTAGGTAAGGTTAGGTCAGGTACAGGGTTAGGAACAGGCAGATAGTGGTTAGGTTAGGGTTAGGGTTAAGGTAAGGCTCCAGGAAACGAATGGAAGTCTATGTGATGTCCCCGCAAGTGAGAAAAACACAACGTGTGCGTGCATGCGCACGTGTGCGTCAGCAAAACAAACAGAGCTCAACTTGACTCTCAGTCACTGAAAACCTGATCAGAAATCCTGGACCAAACCCTAACTGTCAAGGCTGATCAGTAACAAAGTGTGAGCAGCTTCACGCCCGCTGACACGTGCAGGAGGCCTTCAGTCACTTTGTTTCTGATTGGTCAGTTGCAGAAAATGCAGAGTCAGGTTGGACTCTGCGTCTCAGTGGAATGGAACTAGTCCACTGACTGAGAGGATGAAATACCGTCGCTGCAGACGGCTCAGATAACAGTAATGCAATTATTCATTAAATGATGAAAATACTGCTGCTCAGACACCCGAACGCATCACGTGAACTGTGTCCTACCTGAGCACAGAGCCAGACCAGATCACATCCAAAAGGTGACTGTGAACCAGCAACTCCTCCTCGATTCCGTCCGTCTGTCTGCAGCTTTTTTCTCACCTTGCTCTTTTTTCTTCTTACCCTTCAAACTTGTGTTGCGACTCCCCTGAGGGGTCTCGACCCGCAGGTTGATGACCACTGGCCCATAACAACAACGCAGTGAGAGAGTGCAGCTGAGTTCAGGTGTTCCTGTTTCTATTTGTTTCTGTTGGACTGAAGATAAAGCACCTGCAGACCCCAGGGTTAGGAACCAAAATTAACAAAATTAAGGGCGTCAGACACTCGTCAGTTTCAACACAGCTTTCCCTTTGAATGGTTCATTAAATCTGAATCTGAATTAAATCTTAACGTGTTTGATACTGTCACTGCTCACTGGTCCAATGAGGACTGAGCACAGCAGACTTCACTGACGGAGGAAATAATGTGACATGTTGAGTAAACAGTCTGAGAAGTGGGCAGACAGAACAGAACATCAGGCTTTGATTTGGACCTGGACTGCTCCTCAGCCTCAGTGTGAGAAAAGTGTCCAAACATCAGATGTGACATCACTCATGACCTTTTTCTTTTTCTCAGCAGGATGTCAGGTAACTGGTCTACTGTGAGGCTTTCATCACTGGCCCCACCCCCTCCCAACACCTCCCAGTTCCCCCCTCTCACAGACTGGGAGGCTCCCAGCTTCACCTGGGCAGCTCAGTTCCGCGTTGGAGCCACAGTCATCCTCTTCGTGTTTGCCACCTGCAGTAACCTCGCTCTATTGGTCAGCGTGTGGTGTGGGCGCGGCCGGCGGCTGGCATCTCACCTGCGGCCGCTGATGTTGAGCCTGGCGTCGGCCGACCTGATGATGACATTTGTGGTGATGCCTCTGGACGCAGTGTGGAACATGACTGTGCAGTGGTACGGAGGAGATGCACTGTGTAAGCTGCTCTGCTTCCTGAAACTGTTCGCCATGCACGCCTCCGCCTTCATTCTCGTCGTCATCAGCCTCGACCGCCAGCATGCCATTCTGCACCCGCTGGACGCTCTGAGCGCACACCGCAGGAACCGACGCATGCTGGTGCTAGCCTGGAGCCTCAGCCTGCTGCTCGCATCACCACAGGTGACAGACCACCACAGGTGACACACCGCCGCAGGTGACACACCACCGCAGGTGACACACTGCCACAGGTGACACACCATCACAGGTAACACATCACCACAGGTGACACACCACCACAGGTGACACACCACCACAGGTGACACAACCACACAGGTGACACACCATCACAGGTAACACATCACCACAGGTGACACACCACCACAGGTGACACAACCACACAGGTGACACACTATCGCAGGTGACACACCACCGCAGGTGTATAGGATCACACACAATGTCTGGTTTAGGTCAGGTTTTAGGTTTGGGGTCAGTCGTAAGCGTTTTGTAAGTTGAATATGTTTCTATATAAGATACAACTTTTCAAATCCAGACATTTTAAGTACTGAGCTGGAATTCTCACGCTTCAGGAAGCCTCTCAAGGTGTCCCATTGCACGTTTCCATTATGTCTGATGGGATGGTACTTGAATGTCAGTCCACTCCTCTTCAATGGGGGTGTGAAGTTGCTGGATATTAGCAGGAACTGGAACACTCAGTGTGACATGTGGGAAGTATCCAGACCATGCAAGAACTGGGATGCTTCCAGGTTCCAGGAACAGTGTTCTGATCCTTACAACATGGGGAACATCATCAACAGGCATGCAACACAAGGTGATGGAGGCACATGAATGGTACCACACCGGGCCTCAGCATCTCGCCACAGTGTCTCTGTTCATTCACATCGCCATCAGTAAAATATGGCTGCTTTGCTGTCAGGAGCTTGTGCCTGTCCATAGCACACCTCCACCACCACCATGGGTAGGTAGATTTCATCTGGTGGATTGTTTTTCTGAACTCCTTGTTGGAGGGGCAGCAGCTCTGTTTGGGATGCGCTCTGACAGATAACATGGACGAACTGCTGCTCCTGTACAGAACAGGCATCTGATCTGCCGCCACACACCTGACGCTGCCTTACACCTGCCTGACTTTCACCTTTTCCATGCGGGCCATGCAGTGGAGGTTTGGAGAGCAGCGGGGGAGGAGAATCTGCTTCCACATGAACGACGCTGGTGTGCAGATGTCACAGTGTTGAAGAAATCATGCAGCCCTCACCCAGAGACCACGTTCATGAGCTGGAAAGCCTTTTATTCACTGCAGGAGTTCCCATCGTTTCTTCTGGTCTGCGTTTGCGTCCCACCACAGGCCTGTTAGTGAGTCACAACACCTGGCCGAGCAGGTAACTAACACAGAGCTGAAACATCCAGATTCTGCTGAATGTTCTTCAACAGAGCAAATCTGAGCCACAAACAGCCAAAATAAGACAGCACATAAAGCAGGGGTGGGCAAACTGTTCCACAAAGGGCTGCTGTGGCTGCAGGTCTTCTTTCCAACCAAGCAGCAGCACACCAGACTTGACTCATTCAATCAACTGATCTCACTCCTCAGACAGCTGATTGGTCAAACTGTGAGCTCTTGATTGGTTGGAAAGAAAACCTGCAGCCACAGCGGCCCTTTGTGGAACAGTTTGCCCACCCCTGACATAAAGGGTCCCCCCAGGGACAGTAAGACATTGGACCAGTAACCAGTGCTACTGTTTGGGTCATCTTCTTCCGGCCAACAGAACTCTGCTAAGCCTGTAGTTAAGACTGAACGAGGGCCACTGATGCAAAGCTGCACTGCAGGCCTGCTTTGACTGCACTGGCTGGAGCGTTTTTGAGGCTGCTGCAGCAGATCTGGATGAACTCGCTGGCAATGCGACATCTCACATTAGTTTCTGTGAGGACCTGTGTGCCTACAACAACAATAAACCATGGTTCACATCTACTTTCAGACAACTCTGCCAAGCTAAGCAGGAGGCCTACAGAAGCACAGACAGAGTCCTGTATAAACCAAACCAGAAACACTTTGACAAAGGAGACTGATGTAGACAGGTGTAGGTGCTACACCAAAAAGCTGGAGGACAGCTCTTCAGCTAAAAACCCTTTGTCATTGAGCAGGAAACTGCAAGAGACCAGCTTGGAACCATCAACTGAACAACGGCTTGAATATTTTCAGGTTTCACAGGCTCACATCACCACAAATCATGTCGGTGGAGGACACAGTCAACATGGGACTGAACTACGTACTGCAATGCCTCGACCACCCAGAGACATACGCAAAGATCCTGTTTGTGGACTTTGGCTCAGCATTAAACACCATCGAACACCTCCACCTGTCAGTGGATAACAAACTTCTCTCAGGAAACTCATCCGATTTATTTGCAGCTATGAACACACATGAAACACACATGAACTGTCACTTCTGCTGCTGCTGCTGCTGCTTTTTCTCCTCTCAGCTTCTGAATTTTTCATCAAGATTCTGCGGAATATTTCCCCAGTTAACATTCAGCTGGCAGTTCATAGCTCGACGTCACACTGGCTTTAATATATTCTGAATATTTATGATGTTAATCTGCAGAGCTGCAGTGAAGGAAGCTGAAGGTCAGACTGAGGATATCTGCACATCTTTCTGTTTCATTACAGAGAATTCATGTTTTCAGAAACAGATTGTTTTATCACCACTTCATTCATCATATCATCATAAGTACTGTATATTCATAAAATCTTCTGTTGCTTTCTCTCGTGCAGGTGAAAGTTCTTGGTTCACACTGACCCTGCAGTCAAAAGAACATGAAATCCCTCTAGGAATGTTCTGGTTTGTGATGGAGAGATTAAAAGTGGGAACCCTCCTGCTGTTAGCTCGAGCTAACGGCTCCCTTGGTTTCTATAAGGAATGCTAACAACATTAAGAGGCCACTAGTTAAAAAAATAGAGCTGAAGTAAACAGCTGAGTTTCACTTAGCAGCAGAAACAGATTATCAAGAATCACACTGAAAGTTAAGCTGGGACTAAAACTAGCGTCACACTTCAAACACTAAAACTTTACTAAAAGTACATCACACCAGTGAAACGTTCACTGACACTTTATGGCTGGAAACCATCCATCTTTACAAACACACTTCCTGTCAGCGTCATCCAGGCAGAGATCCTGTTTCGCACTGCAACCTCACTGGAAAACAAAGAAGTATATCAGTTTTTCTCTGCATCTCAAAGATAATTGGAGATGCATGTATCTTTTAATAAACTGATTGTCATCAGGTGTCAGCTCCTCACAGGTCAGGACTGATGTCTTATTTGATTAATCCAGGCTCAGACCTTCACCTGGACTGTCCCTATGCTCAGGTAGGAGTGAGGATCCTCTGTCTGTCTCCCTCCAGCTGTTTTTCTTCCGGGCAGTCCGGGTGGAGGCCGTGGACTTCACTCAATGCGCGACTCATGGCAGCTTCCTCCACCGCTGGCAGGAAACCGTGTACAATATGTTCCACTTTATCACGCTGTACGTCATCCCTTTGCTGGTGATGAGCTGCTGCTACAGCCGCATCCTGCTGCACATCCACCTGCAGCATCTGAGAGACAAGGGTAAGACACACCTGTGACACACCTGTAACACACCTGTACATCCTGCTGCAAGGTACCATACACCTGTACTACACTGACCAGTGTGACATCGCTGATGGAGTCTCTCCCTCTCTCAGCAGGTGAGTCGTACCTGCGTCGCAGTGGCACTGACATCATCCCGAAGGCTCGGATGAAAACCCTGAAGATGACGGTGGTCATCGTGCTGTCTTTCGTGGTGTGCTGGACTCCGTACTACCTGCTGGGGATCTGGTACTGGTTCCAGCCTGACATGCTGCGCGTCACACCTGACTACGTTCACCATGCTCTCTTTGTGTTCGGCAACTTGAACACCTGCTGCGATCCTGTGATCTACGGCTTCTACACGCCGTCCTTCAGGGCTGACCTCGCCGCCTGCTGCCGCAGGAGGAGGAGCAACGCTTCACTCCGATCCCCAGACAGACTGTCCGCCAGGGAGGGTCCTCATAGTGGGGAGCACGAGTCAGACCCCGCCACTAACAACCAGGCCGCAGGAGACACCAACCAATCAGAGGGCAGGAGTTAAATGATGTCACATTCTGTGTCTGAACACTGTCAGAGTGCAAAGACCTGATCTGGATCAGCTGAAGGTGGATCAGGGCCAGACCCGACTTTATGGGCGGGCCCTGGGGGTCCAGGATGATGGTCTCAGGTGTTTAGACTCTACAGAGAGATTCTATAATCAAGGGGCATCACCCTGACCAGCAGCAAGATAAATCCTCCAAAAATCAGGGGTGCAAGCCCCCCAAAACCACAACCTAGTAGTTCCCCCAAAGAATGAAACAAATGGAGGCGATAATCTGCTACAAGAGGAAACATTAAAAAAGTGCATGACAGAAAAAAACTGAGGTTAGGGATTAAAAATCACCACCAGGTTCACTCCTGTTTTTACAGCGAATCACTGCTCTCCTCTCAAACCTGCAGCCGTCCACTGTTTTCACAAGACAAAAGTAAGGAGTAACTAGTTACATTTCTAGTTAATACCAAAAGTAATGGAGTCACAGCAACACTCATCAAAACACTGGACAGAAGAGTGGAGAGAAATGTGGACACAAACATCAAGACAAAAGCTTCAGTCCACCAGTAAATAACAAGACGTCTGTTTTCTACTTCAATTCAGTTTTATTTGGTTTTCATGTGTCGAAACATCAGAAAGTAGAACAGCAGAAACATGTTCAAATACAAAGAGTTCATCCACTGAAAACACTGAAAACCACCAAACAGAGTGAAACTCTAACTCCAAATCTGCAGTCGGTTTCAGTTTAATTACTCAGTGTGAACAGAATCCAGGCGTCAATCTGGACGAAGTTCTTCATGTTTCTGTGTCGTCCTCCATCTGTTCTGCTTAAAGCTTTGAGATGCTTTTCTTTTTTATGACACATCAATGAAAATAAGATGTTTTGAGAGAAAAGAAATTAGAAACATTAAAGCATCACTTTTCTCATTGGTTCTAGCCTTCAGTCACTACGATTTCTACTTCTTAGTTTTAGTTTCTACAGCGTGTTGACAGTTGGAGACGGTCTGAATTTCCACTAATGACACGGTCAAATAATCGGGTTTTTATATCTACTTGTGTCCTGTTTATTCTTTTTCTCCTAATTATTTCATTTTTTAAATTCATTTCTGTTGAGCACCTTTGAGTACCCTGAAAAGCACTATATAAGTATATGTATTATTATTATTATTATGAAGCATCTGGAAGAATATGGCTTAGAAATGACACGTATGGCTTATTATTAAATATGGCTCATGTCCACTGTGTGTTCAATCAGTGTCTCGACCTGCAGCTGAAAACACAACATTTCTCAAACTCTAGAAACATTTTCAAACATTCAACTACCAACAAAACAAACAGAAAAAGTTAAACAATATAAAAACAGGGAGGTAAAATGGTAATAATCATAATATTATGAGCAATAATAATAACAATTGGAATGGTCTTTTTTACTGGTTTTCATTTTGGCAGAATTTCCTCTTCACCACCGAACGGCAGCAACGGAAAAATAAAAATGAACTGAAAGAAGAAAATTCTAGAAAAAGAACAGCCAGCATTATATTCATAAACATCTTAGTTTGCTCTACTTTTCTATTTCTAGAAACGCTCAACTCATTTCAGAGCAGAGAGGAGCTCCAACCTGACGGTGACCTCTGACCTTTGACCCTGAGGACACCAGGTAGTTTGGGGGGCTGAGAACACTCTGAGTGAGGACATGACCAAGTGACTCGACCTGACTCAATGTGGGACTCGACGAAACTCGTTAATATACTCACAAACTCAAAACAGAATGTGGTTCTACTAACGAGGTTCCGGTCCAGACTGAAAAACAGGATGATTGAGCTCCATCCAGATCTGTGGGACAACCAGACCAAACCTTCAGTCAGAGTTCATGTAGCATTTTGTAATATGGAAATGTCCTCAGGGTCTGCAGGTCTTGGGATCACTATCAGTAGCAGAGACAGAAGCTATAAAGACATTCAACCGCAAACTGAGCGCAGACTCTCTGTGGCGCTGAACACAAAGAACTGCGCTAAAATTTCAGAAGTATTATTGAGCTGTTGGTCAAAGTGTCTCGTCCTTCCATTATTTGGCTCTTTAAAGTCACCCTGACACGTGAAGCTCTTCATGTTAAAATATATGAAAAGTGTTCATCTGAAATATTAAATGTGAACATGAGTTTTTCTTTTGGTTTTGTTTGTTCTTCAACTCTTGAAACAGGAAGTGAAAACAAACAGTTTTAACAGAAAATGGTGAAAAACTATTTGTATCTTTGGACATCGTTCATCTTTAAGAATATTTGGAGGTTTGGCTGAAACTCTGCAGAAAGCTGCTGTTCATCTACAGGAAAGTTCAGAAATTTTCAGACATTATAAGACCATCCATCCATCCATTTTCTATGCCGCTTATCCCTTTCGGGGTTGCGGGGGGGCACATTATAAGACATTAGAGGTAAATGTAGACATGGCTGGCAAGGCTGCACTCACCTGCAGGAAGGTGATGGGAGTGGTCACCTCCCAAAAATAAAACATCAAAACTTTCATTCAAACTCGGGACAGAAAAGAGCAGACATCTTACAAGAAGACATCAAAACTTTCCTGTTTCACTCGCTTGCCTCTTTTTCATCTGACAGTGAACTCATCAAAATTTCTTCTCAGGTGGAGGCGAGATGTCCGTTGAGGTGGCGTCTCCATGACGACCAGAACACATGCCTACTTTGTTTTCAGTCGGTCGGCTTCAGACAAACGAGTCTCCTCTGCAGTTCAGTCAAAGGTTCCTTTTCCAACATCTCCAGTGGGATTCAGGACCCAAACTATTCAACAGATTATTGACTGTGGAGACAAAGACTTTGGTGGTGGATTTGGAGCAGGTTTTTGGACTGTTAAGTGAGGACCTTGCTGAGGTATTGAGATCCGTCAGTAAATCTTGAGGCTTACACCTCTGCCCCAAACTATCAGCCTGCACTGTTACAGACAAGCACATGAGACAGAACCCTTTGTTGTGTAAGCTAACATTTGGGGTAAGCTAGGATCAGAATCAGGTTTATTGACAGTTGAAGGTTAGCAATATGGTCAGACTCTAGAAACCTATGGACCTCAGCAGGTAAGACTTTGTGTAGGTTGTTCTCCTGTAGAGGATAAGGTCTGTTAAAACTCAGGACTACAGTTCATGGAGCTTTTAAGGGTTTTTCTAAGATCCTAAACAAGCTTTGGGGCCTGGAAGCACCACTGGAGGATGTTGTTAGAGTCAGACAAGAAGTGTCAGTCAGAGTCAAACAACTCAAAGATAACTGAGATCTTCCGTGGTTTCCTTCCATCAGCATTGGACTATGATGGACTGATCCATCTTTGAAGGAACGTTCAGACAAGCAACATTCAGAGTTCAAAGGGTTTCAGGTAGATGGTTGGGCACACAACATCAGCATTGGTACAAAAGGGTAGAAAATGGCAAAGTGGCCCTGGAAGAGCCTTTTGGTTTTGAGGTAGGTTAGCTTGACCAGCAGCAGGAGGCTAACAGTCGCCCGTAGCTCAGGCGTTTGGCGTTTAGCCCGAGGTAGCTCTCTTTGGGGGTAAAGAGTTTGGTGGAGGAGGGAGGGAGGGAAGAGAACAACCAGCTGTCAACTTTCTCTACATCCTGACTTGAGGCGAACTTGGTGAGACAAACAAACGCTAAAAAGGCTAAAGCCTTGCAGAGGAGAGCTAACACCCTCTACAGTCACCTGCTGACCAGAGAAATAAATCCCTTTGGCTCTGGGCCTCAGAGGACCAACTAAAAATACCTGCTCAGGTAGTTTAACTAAACGATGGATCCCCTGAGTACCCGGTCTCTGGTCGAACTGGTGGAAGGCCTCATCGTCTTAAGAAACTGGGCACCGATGGTGACAAACTCAAAATGACCCTAAACTGAAGAAAAAAGGTTTTGGTTTCGACAGGAAGCATCTAGGACACTGTGATGTCAGGATCTGATACCACACAGGAACCAGCCGCAGTCATGTGATCAGAAGCTTCTAGTTTCTGACAAGTGTTTATGTCAAAGATCAAATCAGAGGAATTCAGCTTTGGTTTTAGTCTGAAGACCAAATTATCATGAATTGTAGTCAAAGCTCGAGGACATCTGTGAAGTTTCTCGTGGTGGTGTGAAGCGTTTTGTTCCCTTGTGGTATCAGATACTCTCTGGATGTTCCTCAGACAGACTCATCATCTCTCATCTCAATAATCTCAAAGATAAACTCTCATCTCAGTCATTCTTAAAGGCTGAAGTGGCTGTAAGGCTGTCAGGAGGAGAGGAGGCAACCACAGGCTGGAGGAGGAGGAGGAGGAGGAGGAGGAGGAGGAGGAGGAGGAGGAATGGTGTTTTATCTGGTGCCTGTACCGGGCTGGACGGGTGGAGACGATTCAACCATGACCATCACTGGAGGGGGGGCGGAGTCACATCTCTGTGGGCGGAGCAGACAGGAGCACCGTTAGACACTAACACAACTCTGATGTGACAATGTGTCCTCTGAAGACTACCAAAATAAGAGCGCTGCTGATGGACATTTTTCCACTAATGCAACATCAGTTTTCATTTTATGGGATGTCCTCTTGACTGTGTACAATAAACAGGTAGCGTATCACTTTCCCAACCCACTTCAGATGAAACCACGCCACCTTCTGTCATCAGGGATGACGATAGAAAAACTGACAATAATCGGACGCCTGAAACATGACTGGAAGTGAAACATGACAAAGACTTATTTAAAATCAGGCACCTCATGAACTGGTTTAATGGCTGGAGAATGACGAATAACTGGGAGTCATAATGTCATGGCAACAGTACAGTTGCCATGGATACCTGGACTGATGTAAGCAGGTGATGAGTCATAATGGAGGGAGGTTTCATCACGTCACTTTCAACAGTCCGGAGTGTGCATGTTCTTGTACTTCTATCTTTGTGAGGACCAGTCTGCGCTTTAGACTGGGACCTTTAGACCTGTTTGAGAACTCAGACCTGGTTTTGGGTTAGAGTCAGGTTTTGATTAGGTGCCATGATTAAGGTCGGGTTTAGGAGGGAATGCATGATGTCCACGAGGTGTGTGTGTGTGTGTGTGTGTGTGTGTGTGTGTGTGTGTGTGTGTGTGCGTGCATGCGTGCGTGCGTGCATGTGTGTGTGTGTGTTAGTTACCTGGCTCAGCTCAATGCTGTCAGGTGTGTGACCTTTACAACCTCTGACACCATGTAGGGGGGGCGGAGTCTCCCAGCTTGCTTCCTTCCTGCAGAAGAGACTGAACACAGAACAGTGTGAGGATGATGATGATGATGATGATGATGATGATGATGATGGTGATGAAGAGGTCTCACCTGCGTCTGTATCCCAGCAGGATGAAGAGCAGGCAGCAGAGGATGCAGGCGAGGCCGCTGTGAACGCCAACCAGCAGAGTCGATGTGGAATCAGCCTGATCACAGTTGCAGCTCGGACCAGCTGACAGAGACAAAGCATCATATCAAATTGGTTCCACTGGTTTCTGGATATCTGGACTGGATAGGTTAGTGTGTCAGAGAGGTCAGAGGTCATATTAACGCTCCTATACCTGCTGCAGTGTTTCCTCCCTCTGCCAGAGACACCAAGCGGCGGCTCGACGGACCGTCTCCGTTGCCATTAAACGCCACCAGCTGGATCTCATAAACTGCTGCTGGTTCTGAAGGAAGGAAACAACAAAGAGTTTATTCTGATTCCCTGAGATATTTGTTTTCCAGTTGTATTCCACCAAGGCCTGTCCCTATTCTGCCTCTGATTGGCTCTGACCCTGACAATTTTTTTCTAATCTTAACCATCTAACCACCCATGTAACTCTAACCGAGCACCAGACCGTAGTCGGACATTTTTTTGGACTGTTGGGGTTTCTTGATAATGGGCTGTCTGAACAATCAAATCATTCTCTAGCATCTGATTTAAGCTAACTAACAGCACCAGCTGTGTCGCTTTAGATCTGTCTTTTCAAATTCAGTTGTAAGCTGAGACTCCAATGCTAGTTCACTATAGGACAATTATCAACATCATAGTTAGCCGCAATTAGCCCCACAGTTACCATTAACCAGCTAAAATTAGGCTGTACCCCTAACAACAACCTGCCTCCTCCGTGTTAGCTACAAGCCAAAATAAAAGACCACACACGTAGCAGAATTAGCTTGTGGCATTTAATAAGTACACGTGGACACAAATCCAAAATTTTCTGTTTTATTTTCTACTAACGATGCTGTTCAACACTGCCTGTGTAATGTTCAGGCAAAGTTTCAAAGTTCTGTTAATGCAGAGACTAAACACTGGTAACTTACTGTCCTAAGATCTTATCAAGCTGTTGAGACACAGTTACTGTTAATAAGCTAACTAGCAACTTGTAGAGGAAAAAAAACTTTGGCAGCTAGCCAGCTACAAGCTAAATTAGCTGTTCTGTTCATCAGTGTTAGCTTGTAATGTGAAATTGAACAAATACATAGTCATAATTGGATGAGTGTTAGCAATAGCAGAAGCTAGCAAAAGAGGAAATTATCCTCCTGCTAACAATGTGCCTGATTTTTAAGTCATATGTTAATAATTGAACAGGTGTAGAAAACTGAAAAACTCTAAAGAGTTTTAGAGCTTTTTTTAAGTGATGCTGATGTTTCAAAGCCACGCTGCCACAAATCCCTTCATTTTATCCTGATTACATTTTAGACTAAAAGAAGTCACATTTTGAGGTTTTTTGTCACGGCATGTGTAACGTGTGTAATTAGAGTGCAAACCACAGGAAGGGCTAATAGCTAGCTGATTAGCTAATATCACACATACAAATCAGACACACTTGTTGGAGGGTGTTTTTTTTTTCTCTTCTGCCAAAGCTATGCCAAATGTCTTCCTGTGCTGCCAGTCTCAGTGCTAAGCTAGGCTAACTGTTTTCCTGTGCTGCCAGTCTCAGTGCTAAGCTAGGCTAACTGTTTTCCTGTGCTGCCAGTCTCTGTGCTAAGCTAGGCTAACTGTTTTCCTGTGCTGCCAGTCTCTGTGCTAAGCTAGGCTAACTGTTTTCCTGTGCTGCCAGTCTCGGTGCTAAGCTAGGCTAACTGTTTTCCTGTGCTGCCAGTCTCGGTGCTAAGCTAGGCTAACTGTTTTCCTGTGCTGCCAGTCTCGGTGCTAAGCTAGGCTAACTGTTTTCCTGTGCTGCCAGTCTCGGTGCTAAGCTAGGCTAACTGTTTTCCTGTGCTGCCAGTCTCTGTGCTAAGCTAGGCTAACTGTTTTCCTGTGCTGCCAGTCTCGGTGCTAAGCTAGGCTAACTGTTTCCTTTGCTGCCAGTCCTTGAGAAACCGATGCTCTCAGTATACTACAGTACTGTTCCTTTAACTGACCTAGGTCAGAGATGGTGTGGGTGTTGATCTGTCCTGGGAAAGTCTCCTGCCCTTGTACTTCTGGGTTGGAAACCCCACGGTACTCCAGTCTGAAGCCCTCCAATGTCCCAGGCTTACTGGGTAGCTCCCAGTATACCTGCATGGCTGTCTGGTTCAGGACCTTAGTGAAGAAAGTGGGAGAACTGGGAACTGTGGAACAGACAGGGACAGATGGAGACTGTGGTCACATGGTGAACATCTGTGAGACACTGCAAACAACCACCATGTTGTTTTATTTAGAAACTGTCAACATCGTGCAGAAATTCATTTCTATTCAAGTCATAGAAGAAACCTGAAAAAAAAATTTCAGCTTTGAATTTCAACAAATTTCAACAGATCAGAAGCGCAGATGAGTGCCACCTGTCACACCTGTCACACCTGTCACACCTGTCACACCTGCCACACCTGCATTGCTTTAATGCTTCACTTTGTTCAATGATTCGCCTTTTATGAACAGATGGATGATCAGTAATTAGAGGTACGCCTCTTTCAGTGCTCTGTCGTGTACGAACGCAGCAGGTGTGTTCAGACACGTCCAATCACACATCATCCCTTCGATGTCTTCACATCTCTTATTAACGTGTGTTTCCTCATCCGGATAACAACGCGTCCGGATACAGATTCCACATTTTAATACCAACTGTGAGACAAAAGAGTCTGTTAGCAACAAAATCAAACCATTGAAGGTGGACAGTGTGGACAGTGTGAAGGTGTTTAAGGTGGACAGTGCAGACAGTGTGGACAGAGTGACAGTGTTTAAGGTGGACTCACCGCCCCCCAACGTTGTGGCGGTGATGGTGTTGGACTGCTGGCTTCCTCCCAGTGCAGAGTATGCTTTCAGGAAGATGGAGTAGGTGGTGGCAGTTTCCAAGTTGTTGAACTCGTGCCTGAAGGTTGTCTTACTGACGGCCTCCTGCAGCTCCGCACTGTCCGGTTCTGAGGAGGTCAGAGGTCAGAGGTCAGGGAGTTGTTGGTATCTGATTGGCCAAATCAGTGAGCTGCTTTGCCTCTTGCGGTTTAATCTCCTGTCATAAATCTCACTTTGCTTCATGTCGTCTCTTGTAATCTCGTCTCGTCTAACAATCTCTTCTACTCGTCTCCGAACTGGTCTCGTCTCTTCTCATATCATTTCAGTCTTGTGTTACTTAATCTCGCCTCCCACATCTAATCTCATTTTGTCTCGTCTTCACTCATTTTGTCTGATCTCTGTTAATCTCATCTGTTTTGTGTCGTTTCATTTCATTTCAGTCTAATCTCCCCTCACGTCAGTTTCTTACCGCCCAGTCGCCGGATGTGCAACACGTATCCTATAATCTGCTGGCTGACGTGCTCTGTGGGCTGGTCCCAGGTCAGCTCCAGGCTGCTGGAGCTGAGGGCCGTTGCCTGGAGGCCGGTCGGGGACTCGGGCAGCTCGGAGCCCTGGCTGATGGCGAGGCGGGCGCTGGCCTGGTTGGTGCCGGCGCTGTTCTCTGCAATGCACTGATAGATGGCCTCGTCCTCGGGGGTGATGCGGGTGATGGCGAGAGTCCTGCAGGCAGAGACAGATACCACGGACTTTAAATCTTAACCTGGTCTGAAAGCAGGACAGTAAGGACATCTGGGACATGATAATAAATGATGATGAAGTGGTCTGAACCTAAAGGGCTGACAGTGTGGAAGGATCAAAGATGGATGGACCTACATGTAAGCAGATCTTTGTTTGCTTTTTAAAGTGCTAAATAGAAGACATGAAGTGAGCCTGAACCAGGACATCCGCACACCTGCAGTACAGGTGTAATATACAGATCCTCTTATTTCACCACAGGCTCTGTGAGGAGGCTGACGGATGAGGAGGGTCCGTTTCCCACCAGTCGTGTGTTGCTCGTGTGTTGATGTTCTTACGTGTTTCCGTTGGTGAGTTTGACGTTGCCGCTGGGTGTCAACAGTTTGCCGTTCTTCAGCCAGATGAGGTGAGGCTCAGGGGCACCGGATGCTGTGCAGCTGAAGACAGCGCTGCCCCCTGCTGGTCTGGAGACAGACTGAGGCCACTGAACAAACCCTGGAGGAGCTGAGCATACAGAGGAGGAGGAGGAGGAGGAGGAGGAGGAGGAGGAAGAGGAGGAGGTCAGTGTATTACAAATACTGTACATCACCATCCATCATCATCACCACCATCACCATCATCACCATAATCATCATCATCATCATCATTACCACCATCACCATCGCCATCGCCACCATCATCACCACCATCACCACCATCATTACCACCATCACCATCATCACCATAATCATCATCATCATCATCATCACCACCATCACCATCACCACCATCACCACCATCATCACCATCATCACCACCATCATCACCATTATCACCACCATCACCACCATCACCACCATCATCACCATCATCACCACCATCATCACCATCATCACCACCATCATCACCATCATCACCATCATCACCACCATCATCACCATCATCATCATCATCATCACCATCATCACCACCATCATCACCATCATCACCATCATCACCACCATCACCACCATCATCACCATCATTATTGCACTCATGGTGGTCAAATGGTCTCTTTCAGTACTCTATTGGTACGTCTTGTGGTAAAGTCAAATATTTTCTATGCTACCAATTTATATTTGGTAGTTTTAATTAAATGGAATCAGAACCTGTGCAGTGACCACGTGCACCATTAAGTCTTATCTTATCTTATACTTAAACATTTCTTTATTGATCCAATCCCAACTTAAACACACACATAAACATAAAATATATACAATAAAGCAACACAATAAGCAGGACAAAGACGTGTAGTACATTAAAAGAGTACAATAATTCACTCTTTTAATAGTTCATGAATGAATAATTCATTCATTCATTCAGTCAGTCTGTGGTAGAAGCAGTAACAGCTGAATGTCAGCAGAGGGCAGCAGAACTCTGACGGCAGCAGTCAGTTCAGTGACAGAGACCATTATTAAGATTATCCATCCATCCATTTTCTATACCGCTTATCCCTTTCGGGGTTGCGGGGGGGCTGGAGCCTATCCCAGCTGTCAACGGGCGGGAGGCGGAGTACACCCTGAACCGGTCGCCAGCCGATCGCAGGGCAACATATACACAAACAACCATTCAAGCTCACACTCACACCTGAGGACAATTTAGAGTCACCAATCAACCTAACGAGCATGTTTCTGGTCTGTGGGAGGAAGCCGGAGAGAAGCCACGCATGCACGGGAACAGCATGCAAACTTCACACAGAAAGGCCCGACCCGGGGATCGAACCGGCGACCTTCTTGCTGTGAGGCACGCGCACTACCTGCTGCACCATCGTGCCGCCCCTATATTAAGATTATTATTAAGATTATCTTTAAGATTATTATCAAGATTATTATTAAGATTAAGATCAAGATTTATATTAAGATTATTATCAAGATTATTAACGGTGATTATTAGTATCATTATTAGCTCATTAAGATCAGAAAGAAAGACATTTTTTATTTAGAATGTTTGTTTAAGTGAATCTCAAGTTTTTTCACTGAACTTGAACTTGTCTTTGTGTTTGAACACCACTTTGACCTCTGACCCCCCCCAGCAGACAAGCAGGTGCTGTCTCACCCCCGGCTGGACCGTCTCCATGGTAATGAGAGCCCACCCCTTTCTACTCCACATTGGGGGGGGGGAGTCAGAGGTCAAGGGAATAAGAGCCATTTATCAATTCAAGAGGAGGAGGAGGGAGTGGAAATAAAGTTGATTTGAGGAGAGACGACGACCTTTCACACACCCTAACTCAAGTTCAAGAGCAAAACATACACACACACACACACACACACACACACACACACACACACAGGCTGTCTGGCTTCTGAAAACAAAGAAACACGTCGTGGAATCAGTTTGAATCTGTTTTCTGAGACGAGATTGAACTCCTTCAACACCTTAAAGCTTCAGTTTCAAACAAACAGCCAATTAATTCATTCATTAATTAATCAAACATCTTTAACGAAGCCGAGCCTTCAGTTCATTCAGCCTCCAATCAGCACTGAGCGACCTGATCACTGTCAGAACGATTTCAGCCCAAATCCTTCTCTGAGCTGCATGTTGACGTTCTTGAAGTCGTTCCTGCTTCTATTTACACAATGTTTGTGAATGTTAATGAGTTGAAAACAGAAACAACAACTGAGGACAGCAAGATTTTTAAAATGGCCCTATTTGTTTTCCTCTGTTTTGTTGTTGTTGTGTTGATGTTTTGTTGTATTTTGTTGTTGTTGTGTTGATATTTTGTTGTGTTTTGTTGTATTTCGTTGTTGTTGTGTTGATGTTTTGTTGATTTTGTTGTTGTTGTGTTGATGTTTTATTGTTTTTTTCTTGTGTTTTGTTGTTGTTGTGTTGATGTTTTGTTGTATTTTGTTGTATTTCGTTGTTGTTGTGTTGATGTTTTGTTGATTTTGTTGTTGTTGTGTTGATGTTTTATTGTTTTTTTCTTGTGTTTTGTTGTTGTGTTGATGTTTTGTTGTATTTCGTTGTTGTTGATGTTTTGTTGATTTTGTTGTCGTGTTGATGTTTTGTTGATTTTGTTGTTGTGTTGATGTTTTATTGTTTTTTTCTTGTGTTTTGTTGTTGTTGTGTTGATGTTTTGTTGTATTTTGTTGTATTTCGTTGTTGTTGTGTTGATGTTTTGTTGATTTTGTTGTTGTTGTGTTGATGTTTTATTGTTTTTTTTCTTGTGTTTTGTTGTTGTTGTGTTGATGTTTTGTTGCTATCTGCTTCTCAAAGGTTCCTGAAGGTCTCTAGACTTTGGTTTAATTGGTGTGACAGACGGAGTCTCGGTGTGAATAAAGTCCTCATTGTGAAGTGGGACTCTTCACATGCTAATCATTATTCTAATGAACGTCTCACTCTGGGAAACTGGCTGACCTCTGACCTCTGACCTCTTCCTCAGGTCAGAGCTTATTCTTCTCTGACAAACTGCTGCTGATGTGTTTGAGGCAAACATCAGTCGGACTGTTTCTACTGTGACTGCAGGGTGTCTGAATGTTTCTGAATGTTTCTGAGAGTTTGGAAACCTTCTAAAATGTCCTGAAAGACATTTAAACACTCGTACATTTCATAAAGGTTCCTAAAGGTTCTTTAATAATTGAAAATCCAAATGAAGTCAAACAGAAACAACGTATCTGCTCCACACTGACGCTGTGACTGCAGCTCTGTGTTATCACCATTATTATTGTTATTATTGTTATTATTATCATTATGATCATTGTTGTTTCTTATATAAGATTAGAAATATAATTTCAGTTAGTCTCTTTCTTTCTGCATCTTTGTCCTCTTTGTATCCCTCCTCCAACCCACACACACACACACACACACGCACTCGACTAATAGGTCAGAGGTCAGAGGTCAGAGGTCGGGGGGTGAAGAGTCAGACAGCAGCAGCAACCTGAAGTTCAAGAGCAGACAGCTGACACACACACACACACACACACACACACACACAAAGCTGAACATTGATTCCAGTTTTACATCGATAAGATAAGATAAGATAAGATAAGATAAGATAAGATAAGATAAGCCTTTACAGAATGAATCAAACCTGTGATGATGTAGTGAAATGAAACAGTTTGATTGACGGCTCATTTCCTGTTTGCAGTAAACACTGAATCACTCCGTGTACTGCGAATACTTCGTATTCCTCGTCACATAGTACAGAATACTTGCTGTGAGCGTACCTTGAACCACGAGTCGTCCGAGCGCCGTTCTTCTGGATCTGCTTCCTGGTCTGTTGGCTGAACAAACATAAACTCCTGAATGCTGCAGAGTGGCGTCAGAGATCATCAGGTTACCTGTTCCCAACACCTGGATCCCCTCCACACCAATGGACCGGCCGTCTGGAGCACACACACACACACACACACACACACACACACACACACACACACACACACACACACACACACACACACAGCATCATGTTACCATGGTGACTGTACTGACTCTCAGAACCACTGAGAGGGTTTCTGATCAATAATGGATGATTAAGGGTTCATTTAATGGACGTCTGGTTTGTTTTGGTTACCGAGGCGGCTCCAGGACACGATGGGACGTGGGTTTCCTGTGGCGATGCACTCCAAGATGGCGGTCTGGTGGACATTGATGGTGAGGTTCTGAGGGCCGGACAGGATGACGGGTTCCCGGTAGGTCTTGGACCCTGCAACTGGACCAGAAGCAGAAAACGTCATGAGCACAGAGAGACGGGCTGAGCGCCGAAGGTTCGACAGGTAAAATGCTGCTTCCAGCGGGTTTCTGTGCCCTCAGCTCGGTCTTACCGCTCACAGACAGCTGGGCCTCGTGGCTGTATCGAGTGTTCGCGATGTTTGAGGCGACACAGCGGAACAAACCACCGTCTGTTCTCCGAACGCCGGTGATCTGCAGCACTCCGTTAGGCAGCAGTGTGTACCTGCGAAAACACATGTGGAGTATGCATTAAATACACATTACACATGCACAAAATACTGACAGTCCATGTACGTGTACATGTACACGTACATGTGTAACACCAATTATACAAGAAGGCAAGAATGAACTTTCACACACACATTAAATACACTTTAAGTACATATGAGGTATCTAGTATGCAGGCTGAATACAGATTAATTATAGTTTATAAATACACGTTGAATACTCAAATCTAAATAATATACTGTATACTGTATTAGCATTTCAAAGTAAAAGTAAAGGACGAGAAGGTGTGTCCAAACATTTGACTGCTACTGTGAATATAGATGTAAATACTTCAAAATGCAGAACATGCATCGAGTCTATATGAAAACGCGTTTAAAGTACCTCAGATGTGTATACACACACGTTCTCTGACATACTGTTCACATACACAGACACACATGTAAAGCGCTCATTAATCAGTGTTTGAAACCTACCTGGGGTCCTCTGTGCTCAGTGGGCGTCGGTCTCTCTGCCAGGTGATGTTGGCTTCTGGGATTCCATTTACCTGACAGGTGAGTCTGGTCACGCCCCCTTCACCCACTGCCACAGACTCTGGATGGGACAGGAACTTAGGGAGGGCTGGGGGCAGAGGGGGACAGGTCAATGTCCTGCTGTGTGTTAGTTAGTGTATGTTTTTGTATGTTACAGTGGCGGTCATGTGACTCACATGCGAGCTGGACTCGGGCCTTGCGGCTGATCAACATGCCGTAGCGGTTCTGGGCGGCGCAGTCGTATTCTCCCGCATCCGTCTCGTTACTCTCTCGTCTCTTTGAGAAGTTTCTGATCAGCAGTGTGCCGTTGGCGAGCACCATCGCCGTGACGCCGGTCGCCACAGGAACGCCGTTCCGTCTCCAGGTGATGGAGATCGGCCCCTCCCCCTGCACCTGGCAGTCCAGCATCAGGGGGCGGTCCCTTACCGCAATGACATCACTGGGCTCTGTGAGAAAGGCCAGCTCTGAGGCTCTGACCACACCTGAGAGGATGAGACCAGGTGAGAGAGAGTCATCACCGACACCGAAAGCTTTAATCTTCATCAGCTGCTGAGTGTTCCTCCTCTGCCCACAGTTTGGTCTTACAGGTAATAGAAAAACAATAAAATGTATGAAATATTGAAATAAATTTGACATTTATTTCATGATTAAATGCCAATATTTCCTCATTTTTATTTACTCATTACATTTTTGCATTTATTTGTTTCGCCTTTTGACAAAAAATATGAATTGTTATTTTTTGGTTTAAACTTAAACCAAAAAATAAAATAAAAATAAAAATGATTCATGATAACTGATACGTATGGAAGAGATTCTGCTGAGGAGGAACAACAGGAAATACTCACTGACAGTCTGAGGATGATGATGTGGATGAAGGTGGTGGTGATGACGATGATGATGATGATGATGATGATGATGATGGTGAAGCTGTTGATGACCAATTACAAAAAATGCACTATGACTTAACTGTTTATATGATTATAAACAACACAGAAAATATAAAAGTCAAAGATCACCTGAAGTCAAGATTGAGGGTTTACAGAAGGCCTTCTGTCAGAAAGGCTCTGCGTTAAAGGCTTTCTGTCAGAAAGGCTCTGCGTTAAAGGCTTTCTGTCAGAAAGGCTCTGCGTTGAGGCTTTCTGTCAGAAAGGCTCTGCGTTGAGGCTTTCTGTCAGAAAGGCTCTGCGTTAAAGGCTTTCTGACTTTTTACGCTTTGAGTTAGTTTGAAGGCAACAAAAATAGCACAAAGTGTACTTCGTGCATTCTGCATTAGTATAATTTAAGTACAATATTTTATTTTGCCAGGTTGGATTAAGCCGATTGGTCAGATGGAGGCCACGCCCATCAGGAAAGTTAATTTAATTAAAGTTAATTAATGATGAACTGATGAGTATTAAAAACCCTAAAAATAAAAGCCTAAAAAGTTGGAACTGGAAACTGTCGATCTGATGCTTCTTATAATTGATAGAAAGTTATTATTCAAACTGTTTTTCTTTCATTGATCTTGGATTGATTGTTGAGTTTAGTTTGACAAAGAAAAATCTGAATCTGAAGTTGCACTTGAACTTGGCTCAAGTTTGATTGATTGACAGCTCTGTTTGTCAGCCTGCAAACAGATGGGGGGGTGTCAAGTTCAGGTGACCTATGACCTTTGGGAGTCTGACTCCTGAAACCTGGTATTTCCACACAACTGACGATCCTTTTCATGATCTCCTCATATATTTTGTTAAATGTTCTATATTTGATGTAATTATTAAAATAGCATTAGAAAGACTAGGACAGATGTGGTCCTCTGGTAGAAACTGTTTACTGAGCATTCTGGGTAAAATCAGACTCTTCTCAGACAGCAAACATGGCCGACGACAGAGCTCTCTGATCTAGGAAAGAACCCTGCCTTGTCTTTGGTATCAACGCCGACCTTTGCTCAATAAAGATGATTCCATTCAGATAAAAAAGAGACGCCACCAGTCTGGATGTTAACCTGGATCTCTCAACCTTCTGACGAACCCTTCTTTCTGTTGCCTTGAAAACTTGGATTTAAAGTCAAAACTGATGGAAAAGTCGTCCAGCAGCTCCGGCCAAATGAGGTTTCTGCCTGTTTTTATGGAGATAACCACTTGATGTGAGGTTCAGGAAGACAAGAATCACTTGGATCTGATCCATGAGAACACCAGCAGAGTTCTGGCTTGCTGATTGGTCCAGGTGTTCATCAAGGCAGAGCTGTAGCAGAGCTGCTACAGGTAAAGGAGGAAACAACGTTTTCTGAATCAGCATGAAGACATGAAGACCTTTTAGGACTGAAGAAGACATGAAAATGAATTAAGGACGGAGACTTTTGCAGATGTTTCGTCAGAACTTAATGATGAAGCTGATTTCAGGATAAAATGGTGGACCTCCTGTGCAGAGGCATATGGTGGGTCAGTGAACGCGTCGTCTCTCATCACCCTCCTCCTCATCTCTTTTCAACTTGAACTTGGTCGAGGTGACTTTCCCAGGCTCCCCTCCATCACCCCCTCCTCCACCGTTGCAAAGCTCAGACAACGATGTCACCACTGACACCCCCCGCCTACCATCTACCCCCTGTCCTCCATCTTGTTCTGGTCCCAGCTGGTCTTTCAGATGTGGGAGGAGAAAACAAGACAACGATGATGGCAGCAGGACTCACCGTGGTGTCTGGACCCTTGACCCCCCCAGAACACCCCAAAAACCTCCCCTAAACCTCCCCCCGCCCACTTTCTATAGCATGAATGACAACAATAATGACAAAAGTGTGAATCCAGACACAACAGACCCCCTCAGATTTCTGAAAACACCACAGTCAGCAAAGAGAGTGAAGGCTCGTCAGTCTGCAGCTGCTCGGCCTCAGTTTCATAAAACGTTGCTTCACTTCCTGTCAAAATCCAGCACTTCACATATTCTGTAGTGTTTCTATATGATGAAGTTCTAGTACCAAGAACTTTAGAACGGACTGATTTTCCAGCTTGTGAGGACATCATGTAGACATCACGTCTCTGATTCTGGGTTTTAACTGAACGACTGTTTGAAGTTCTGCTGATCCTCTGGCCAAATAATACATTGAAAATCTTGTTGGTTTATCTGAAAATGAATCGTCACAAAGCTGAAAATAAGATGATTTTCACTGGACAGCTCTGAGAAGTGTCTCGTCCCAGCGTCCTCCTGACTGCTGGGGTCTGGACCTCCGCTGGGCCGAGTCAGCTAACACAGCTGCTGAGTCCAAAACTGACAACCAAGTACACTTTAAACAACTTGAATTCTGAGCCACAGTCTGCTCGATTCATCAGCGCCGACACCTTAAGGAGGAAACACCTGAACTGATCACACCCGCCGGATTCAACGAGTCCACCAGAATCAAACTGACGTCGGTCACAATTCAAGCGTCAACATTGGCAGGTTCCAGTCCCTCCATGTGACAGAGGAGACATGAGGACAGACACCATGAGGACATACAGAGAGCATGAGGACAGCAGTGTTGTGCCTGAACGCATTGAACGATAGTTCATGACCTCGTTCATATTTTGGGTGAACATGAACTTATCTGACATTTCTGAGCAAACTTTGCCTGCCGGCTTTCAAAAAGAAACTGTGCACTTGGGTCACATGAGGTGAAAGCTGCAGCTGCTGCTGGTGTGGACTGAACGGACGGCAGCACAGCGTTCAAGCAGCAGTGGGGAAATGCTGTCCCCTCAATGCTGATGGACACCCTGGCTGGATAAGGATTCAAAATTGGAGATGAAGATGAAATCTGACCCATAGTTACGGTGTTAAAAATGATAAAATAATTGCTGTCTGTGGTTCTATCTGGGCTGTGGCAATAATTTTGAAAAATAACAGCTCGCAGCAACAAAAAAAGAAAAAAAGAGCGATGAACTAGTTCATTTTTAAAACGGTGAACTTCGTTCAACATTTTGAATTATGAACTATGAACTGAAGTGGTTCATTTTAAAATCTGTGAACTGAACTTTGAACTAGTTCATGTAGAAAGTGAACTTTCCCAACACTGGAGGACAGACAGACAGCATGAGGACAGGGGTCCTGTCTC
The DNA here is from genome assembly GCF_039877785.1 of Chaetodon trifascialis. Lineage (NCBI taxonomy): Eukaryota > Metazoa > Chordata > Actinopteri > Chaetodontiformes > Chaetodontidae > Chaetodon > Chaetodon trifascialis. The sequence goes on along the minus strand of NC_092062.1, from coordinate 30,965,940 downwards.
TGTGAGTCCATCCTATCAGCTGATGATGAATCATTCAGCTTCCTGTGTGAACTGAACTCTGACGTGTCTCCGGCTGCACGTTCAGGATTAAATTCATCTGCCATCTGGGTTCTCATTATACGACACGGGGGGTATAAAACACTGGAGCAGACAGCCCCCCCCCCCCCAACCTGCCCTCTAAATCCCTCGGCCCCTCCAGACGGGGACCTCGGCCTCTGAAGGTCATGAGAGTCTCGGTTCAGGTTCAGCGGCCTGAAGCTCCACCCCCTCGCTCTCCCTCTGTGGCGTATTGTCGCACGCCCGATTTTGACCGTGAACTTGAGGGATTTTTATCTATGACCCCCCAGCCCCCCCCCCCCCAAATACAGACCTCCAGCCTCCCAAACACAGAACAACACCCCCACAGACGGAGGAAGGCAAACAGCAGTAAATCCTTCATTAGAAACAGACGAGGTCACACGGATGAAGACTATGACGAAGGCTCAGTCGAGAGACGCACACGCACATGCTAACACACACACACACACACACACACACACACACACACACACACATGATGCCAGTGTGCTGTTTTAATTGTCTAATTAGAGCCAATTAAGAATGTGCTGAATCACTTCCTGTTTTAACACTGATGAACCAGCAGAGTTCGCATCTGCTCCAGTTCAGACTGGACACCATGTTCTCTGGACACCGTGTTCTCTAGATACCGTGTTCTCTGGACTCCATGTTCTCTGGACTCCATGTTCTCTGGACACCGTGTTCTCTGGACACCGTGTTCTCTGGACTCCATGTTCTCTGGACACCGTGTTCTCTAGATACCGTGTTCTCTGGACTCCATGTTCTCTGGACACCGTGTTCTCTGGACTCCATGTTCTCTGGACTCCATGTTCTCTGGACACCGTGTTCTCTGGACTCCATGTTCTCTGGACTCCATGTTCTCTGGACACCGTGTTCTCTGGACTCCATGTTCTCTGGACTCCATGTTCTCTGGACTCCGTGTTCTCTGGACTCCATGTTCTCTGGACTCCATGTTCTCTGGACTCCATGTTCTCTGGACTCCGTGTTCTCTAGATACCGTGTTCTCTGGACACCATGTTCTCTGGACACCGTGTTCTCGGGACTCCATGTTCTCTGGACTCCATGTTCTCTGGACACCGTGTTCTCTGGACTCCATGTTCAGGTTTTGGTTCAGTGTTTCCTGCTTTGACACTCATGTGAACGTCACTTCGTACTTCAGCTTCATTCTGGTCCAAGCAGACCTCAGGGAGAAGTCGGACTCGTCAGGTGTTAAAACCTGCTCAGTCCCTGCTGTGTGATGATGGAACAGAGACGATCAGATCCACCTCTGTCCTGTTTGGGGGGCTCTGGTCTGTCTGTCTCTTATCAAGGACAGCTCATCCAAAAAAAATCTCTTTGTTCAAAGATTTCCTGAAATTCAATTCAGTAATAATCTGGTTGTTTGTTTGTTTCCACAAGAGACAACTTGTAAATAAACACCAAATACAGATCAAACTTAGAGCAGCAGGGAACCCTGGGTAATGTTGCTGCTAACAGACTAGCTCGCTGACTGCATAGCAGTGTCCATAAAGCTATTTGAAGGAGGTCTGTCTCGTCTTTTGAAGGATACCTGGAGAGAAACCTCAGGAACCCCAGGCAACTCTTCAAGATTCTATGGTACCTTCTCAAAGACCCCAAAACCTCTTCAAGGACTCCTGGACATCCTTCAGTAGCAGGAGGAACCTTCAAGCCCCTTTGGCAGCATCTCAAGGACCACTGTCCTCCTCCAGGACCACGGTAATCACTTTCAGGACACCTAGAACCTCTTCAGCCATCACTAAAACCTTCCCAATGACCGCAGGAACTTTCTCAAGGATCTGTCTGACCCCCTCCAGTGACTCCAGCCCCATTCAGACTGCAGACTAAATTACTGCCCAGCAGCGGAGAATCCTGCTTTCTGATTGGCTGTCAGGTGTCAGTGTTCTTCTGTACAGACTTGATTCTCCTCGACTTAGACTTTGACTCTGAAACCAAATCTATCAAGCACACTAACTGTCCTAAGTGGACCAGGTGTGGACCAGGTGTGGACCAGGTGTGGACCAGGTGTGGACCAGGTGTGGACCTTAAAGCTAAAATCTGCTTCGATTTCACAGTTTGAGCTGAACGGCATCAGCCGTCGTACATCAGACAGCTGAGACACACTGACGTCTCAGGAGACAGAGAGAGACACACACACACACACACACACACACACACACACACACACACACACACACAAACCCAGTGAACACTCTCTTCTCTATAACCTGATTTCAGCTCAGGTTCAAGAGCAAAACACACATACACACACACGCATGCATGCACACTGCCGTGCACGCACACAGATATGAAAGCGAGGCTGATGAACTCTGAACTCTGTCTGCATCAACATCAACATGAAAACAGGAAAAACTTTTTGGTTTCATCTCAAAAGTTTCACTTTTCTGCAGTTTCAGAGTCATTTGTCTTGTTTCATTTGTCTTCGGAGAAATGTCTTCTGATGAGTCCTTGTCTCAGTCCAAACTGTTCTGAGACCCGAAATACATAAAAAAAAACATCAATTCAGCTAAATTCTGCTGATTCCCCAAACTGAACCTTCAGAATAAGAGCAGCAGATTTCAGGTCTGTGAAGGAGGACCTTGTGTTTCATGAACTTCAGTTCGCTGCTGTTTGTCTTCTGCTGCAGGTTTTAATTCACAGTTGATGATGAAGAAGAGCTGAGCCTTCTTCTGTTATTATCATGTTTAGAAATATGTCATTAACTTAATATTGTCTGGGACACAGAAGACTGACATCACAAAATACAGTGAAATAAATCTAGTTTGTTTAAGTTTGTATTTTCTGGTCTTTTTTATGTCAAACACTAATCAAAGTATCATCATTATTATTACCTATTGAATAAATAAATAATACAAATACATATAAATTATTAATATAAGAATCGAATTTCTCTTTATCACATCTATACGTCTGTGTGTGTGTGTGTGTGTGTGTGTGTGTGTGTGTTTTGCTCTTGAACCTGAGCTGAAATCAGGTTATAGAGAAGAGAGTGTTCACTGGGTTTGTGTGTGTGTGTGTGTGTGTGTGTGTGTGTGTGTGTGTGTGTGTGTGTGTGTGTGTGTGTGAGAGTGTGTGTGTGAGAGTGTGTGTGTGAGAGTGTGTGATGAATGTCTGTAATAAAAGATGAAGAGTTCAGACCTGAGCAGCAGAGTCCCAGCAGCAGTATCATCATCTTCATCTTCATGTTTGTTCACTTTAAATCCAAATCATCAGCAAATTAAACATCCAGCAGCTCCGACATGAAAATGAAAATGATAAAAAATGATAAAACTTCCTCTTCCTCTTCTTCTTCTGCTCCTCTCTTTTTTATAAAAACATGTAAATTCTTCTGGCTGAAGCTCCGAGATGCTGCCGAACCTCCTGAAGACCTGATTCAAACTGACCTCACGGTGACGGACGCCGGGGGCGGGGCCTCTAGTGGGAGGGGGCGGGGTCAGAGGGAGGATGAGATGACATTGACCCTGAGGTCAGATGACGGGGGGGGGTGTCACAGCTGAGGTCCATAGGGAGCTGCTGGAGGGGGGAGTGAGGAAGGAAGAAAAGATGATGAAGGAAAAATGGAGGTGAAAAATGAAAGAGTTGGAAGAGAAGGAAAGGAAGGATGGATGGAAAGGAGGAGAAAGAATAAGAGGAGGAATCAAGGAACAAAAGAAAGATAATAGGAATGAAAAAATGAAGGAAAGAAGAAGGAAAGGAAGAAGGGACTGAAGGAAAGAACAAAGGAATTTAATTAGGGATGAAGAAAACAAGCAAAGAACAGAAGGAAGGGAGTCGAAATGAAATGAGGCAGAAAGGGAAGGATAGGAAAAAGGAATGAAGAAAGAAGGTTGAGGGAAGGAAAGCAGGGACACAAGGACAAAGGAAGGAAGGAAGGAAGGAAGGAAGGAAGGAAGGAAGGAAGGAAGGAAGGAAGGATCTGTGATATAAAGACAGCTGCTGAATGAAGCCTGAGCGCTGACTCCAGAACAGCCAGACTGAGGAAACATATGACATCATGTTTGTCTCGGCACGTTCAGGCGTCCTGGGAAACGAGAGAGCAGACAAACTGGAGAAAGAAGCAGTCCAGCAGCTCCCTATCGACCTCAGCTGTAAACGGACATTTGGTTTTCTAAGGACGACTGGACTAGAGAGACAACCCTGAAAGGACACGAGTGTCTCCGTTTACAATGGACAAAGATGGAGAATAAAACCGGAAGGTGGCAGTAATGAGACAACATGGATACTAGCTGCCGTAAAACGCCGAAGAAGAAGACATGGAGCTGGCGCCCTGGTTGATGTAAACAAAGATGTTTCAGCTTTTGCAGAATGATCCTTCGGAAACTTAAAAGTGTCAGTTCAACCGCCTGATGTGAAGATGAAGATGAAAGAACCTGAGGACCGTTTAACTGTACAGACAAAGTGAAGGTAAGACCAACTGAAACACTGCTAACATGCTAACAGCATCCGGCTAACAGAGAGCGCTAACTGTGCTAACAGCCAGCTAAATGTGGTAATAGCTGACTACGCTAACAGCCAGTTAACTGTGATAATAGCTAATTGTGCTAACAGCCACCCGTGCACGTGTGATTGTGGAGTGACCGCGGTGGAATAATGAGGTCGGTGTGGTAGTGATGTGTCGGTCGCGAACGAAACTGCTCTTAGAACCGGCTCTTTGGAGTGAGCGATCGGAGCCGGCTCCTTCCTGGGAGCCGGAGTGGGAGCCGCTTTGGGTTTTTTGTTTTTTTCCTCCACTTTATTTTTTCGTTCAAGCCGCACGTGATTAGTCAACTACATGGTGTGTGGTGGCTTTAGTGTGTACGCACTGAGCAGGAGGGGGAGGAGCGGGGTTACACACACAGCGCATGCGCGCGCACACCACAGACAAAAAGCTGGAAAGGTGAGAAAATGAGTGACTGCAGTACGTATGTTTTGTACATTATTTATTAATTTTACACATAATTTTACATTATTTTTTGGAAATTAATTAATTTAAGCAACAAAAAAATCTGAGGAGCCACTTGGGAGCTGAAAGAGCCGAGAGCTGAGCCGTGAGAACCGGCTCTCTTAAAAGAGCCGAAATTGCCATCACTACAGTTTGGCCTTCAGCCTGTGGTAGATTCATGGACCGTCGGTCAGTCTGTGGTAGATTCATGGACCGTCGGTCAGTCTGTGGTAGATTCATGGACCGTCGGTCAGTCTGTGGTAGATTCATGGACCGTCAGTCGGCCTGTGGTAGATTGACGGACCGTCGGTCGGCCTGTGGTAGATTCATGGACCGTCGGTCGGCCTGTGGTAGATTCATGGACCGTCGGTCAGTCTGTGGTAGATTGACGGACCGTCGGTCGGCCTGTGGTAGATTCATGGACCGTCGGTCAGCCTGTGGTAGATTCATGGACCGTCGGTCAGCCTGTGTCCACAGGTGTTCTTCTTCTACCTGGACCAGCTCCTTTCATTCTATTTTCTCTTTGTTCCCTCAGGATCCAGATTTACCTCCAACCAGTTACAGCTCCACCCAGACCCAGTTGACCCAGTCTCACCCAGTCTGGTCTGGTCTGGTCCTGGGGGTGATGGCGGGTCGAGGTCGTGGGCGGGGCCGGAGGATGATGAGTTTCAGCGTGGAGGCAGTCGGCATCAGCAGAGGAGACAGTTTACCTCCATCCATCCAACAACCTACACCTCTGTTTCCTGTAAAAGACACACACACACACACACACACACACACACACACACACACACACCTGCGCCGTATTACATGATTATTCAGGCAGTTTTTAGGTCTGGGTGTGTGTGTTTGTCTGTCCAGGTGATGGAACAGAAGCCCCTCCCCCTGTCAGGTGGGGAGGAGGTGGAGTACCTGTTAGCTCTCAAACAGGAGTTCAGAGGAGCCATGAGGAGTCTGCCGTACTTCATCCAACCAGCTGCTGCACACAGAGGTCAGCGCGCGCACACACACACACACACACTTAGACACACAGACACGCACACAGACATGCACACACAGACAGGCACACACACACGCACACAGACACACACACACAAAGACACACACACACGAACACACGCACACACAAACCAGCGTGTCAGCTGACAGCAGATCCTGGATCAGCTGACTTCACTCTGCAGGTCATCAGCTGATCAATCAACAAACATCAGGAATGGTCACTCTGCTGCCAGCTTTTATTTTGAAGGTTTGTTTGTGTGTTTCCTGTGCAGATGTGGAGAGATACTCTGATAAATATCACCTCAGCGAGCAGACGGACGGACAGACGGACTGGACTCCAGGTGAGTCTGTGATCATGATGATGATGAAGATGAGGATGATGAGTACAGAAACATGTCATCGTTGGAACAAATCATTGATCAGTGCAGCTGTAAACTGTCAGACGATGTGTTCACACATCAGTTATCAATAATCTGATCAGTGATCAATCATCTGATTACGACAGACTTATCGTCAATATTTTGACACCCGCTGCCTCTGAATGACCAGCGCATATTATTATTATCATCATCATCATCATCATCATCATTATTATTATTAATGTTATTATTATTATTTTGACAACAACAACAATACGAGTCGTTGTTGTTTCAGACTGGAGGAGATTCCCCAAAGAGCTCCGAGTCCACGTCAGGACACCTGCCAGAGACGGTGAGGACAGGCAGTACACACAGAGTACAGGCAGTACACAGAGTACGTACAGAGTACAGGCAGAGTACACACAGAGCACAGGCAGTACACAGAGTACACACAGAGTACACACAGAGGACAGGCAGTACACACAGTACACACAGAGTACAGGCAGAGTACACACAGTACAGGCAGTACACAGAGTACATACAGAGTACAGGCAGAGTACACACAGAGCACAGGCAGTACACAGAGTACACACAGAGTACACACAGAGGACAGGCAGTACACACAGTACACACAGAGTACAGGCAGTACACAGAGTACACACAGAGTACAGGCAGAGTACACACAGTACAGGCAGTACACAGAGTACACACAGAGTACACACAGAGTACAGGCAGTACACAGAGTACACACAGAGTACAGGCAGAGTACACACAGTACAGGCAGTACACAGAGTACACACAGAGTACACACAGAGGACAGGCAGTACACAGAGTACAGGCAGAGTACACACAGAGTACAGGCAGTACACAGAGTACACACAGAGGACAGGCAGTACACAGAGTACAGGCAGAGTACACACAGAGCACAGGTAGTACACAGAGTACACACAGAGTACAGGCAGAGTACACACACAGTACAGGCAGTACACAGAGTACACACAGAGTACACACAGAGGACAGGCAGTACACACAGAGTACAGGCAGAGTACACACAGTACAGGCAGTACACACAGTACAGGCAGTACACAGAGTACACACAGAGTACAGGCAGAGTACACACAGAGTACAGGCAGTACACAGAGTACACACAGAGTACAGGCAGAGTACACACAGTACAGGCAGTACACAGAGTACACACAGAGTACACACAGAGTACAGGCAGTACACAGAGTACACACAGAGTACAGGCAGAGTACACACAGTACAGGCAGTACACAGAGTACACACAGAGTACACACAGAGGACAGGCAGTACACAGAGTACAGGCAGAGTACACACAGAGTACAGGCAGTACACAGAGTACACACAGAGTACACACAGAGGACAGGCAGTACACAGAGTACACACAGAGTACAGGCAGAGTACACACAGAGCACAGGTAGTACACAGAGTACACACAGAGTACAGGCAGAGTACACACACAGTACAGGCAGTACACAGAGTACACACAGAGTACACACAGAGGACAGGCAGTACACACAGAGTACAGGCAGAGTACACACAGTACAGGCAGTACACACAGTACAGGCAGTACACAGAGTACACACAGAGTACAGGCAGAGTACACACAGAGTACAGGCAGTACACAGAGTACACACAGAGTACAGGCAGAGTACACACAGAGTACAGGCAGAGTACACACAGAGTACACACAGAGTACAGGCAGTACACAGAGTACAGGCAGTACACAGAGTACACACAGAGGACAGGCAGTACACACAGTACACACAGAGTACAGGCAGTACACACAGTACACACAGAGTACACACAGAGTACACACAGAGTACAGGCAGTACACAGAGTACACACAGAGTACAGGCAGTACACAGAGTACACACAGAGTACACACAGAGTACACACAGAGTACAGGCAGTACACAGAGTACACACAGAGTACAGGCAGTACACAGAGTACACACAGAGGACAGGCAGTACACACAGTACACACAGAGTACAGGCAGTACACACAGAGTACACACAGAGTACAGGCAGTACACAGAGTACACACAGAGTACACACAGAGTACACACAGAGTACAGGCAGTACACAGAGTACACACAGAGTACAGGCAGTACACAGAGTACACACAGAGGACAGGCAGTACACACAGTACACACAGAGTACAGGCAGTACACACAGAGTACACACAGAGTACAGGCAGTACACACAGTACACACAGAGTACAGGCAGTACACAGAGTACACACAGAGTACACACAGAGTACAGGCAGTACACACAGTACACACAGAGTACAGGCAGAGTACACACAGAGTACAGGCAGTACACAGAGTACACACAGAGTACAGGAAGTACACAGAGTACACACAGAGTACAGGCAGTACACAGAGTACACACAGAGTACACACAGAGTACACACAGAGTACAGGCAGTACACAGAGTACACACAGAGTACAGGCAGTACACACAGAGGACAGGCAGTACACACAGTACACACAGAGTACACACAGAGTACAGGCAGTACACACAGAGTACACACAGAGTACAGGCAGTACACACAGTACACACAGAGTACAGGCAGTACACAGAGTACACACAGAGTACACACAGAGTACAGGCAGTACACACAGTACACACAGAGTACAGGCAGAGTACACACAGAGTACAGGCAGTACACAGAGTACACACAGAGTACAGGCAGTACACAGAGTACACACAGAGTACAGGCAGTACACACAGAGTACAGGCAGAGTACACACAGAGTACAGGCAGTACACAGAGTACAGGCAGAGTACACACAGAGTACAGGCAGTACACAGAGTACACACAGAGTACAGGCAGTACACAGAGTACACACAGAGTACAGGCAGTACACAGAGTACAGGCAGTACACAGAGTACAGGCAGTACACAGAGTACACACAGACAGGCAGTACACACAGTACACACAGAGTACACACAGAGTACAGGCAGTACACAGAGTACACACAGAGTACACACAGAGGACAGGCAGTACACAGAGTACACACAGAGTACACACAGAGGACAGGCAGTACACACAGTACACACAGAGTACACACAGAGTACAGGCAGTACACACAGAGTACACACAGAGTACAGGCAGTACACAGAGTACACACAGAGTACAGGCAGAGTACACACAGTACAGGCAGTACACAGAGTACACACAGAGTACACACAGAGGACAGGCAGTACACAGAGTACAGGCAGAGTACACACAGAGTACAGGCAGTACACAGAGTACACACAGAGTACACACAGAGGACAGGCAGTACACAGAGTACACACAGAGTACAGGCAGAGTACACACAGAGCACAGGTAGTACACAGAGTACACACAGAGTACAGGCAGAGTACACACACAGTACAGGCAGTACACAGAGTACACACAGAGTACACACAGAGGACAGGCAGTACACACAGAGTACAGGCAGAGTACACACAGTACAGGCAGTACACACAGTACAGGCAGTACACAGAGTACACACAGAGTACAGGCAGAGTACACACAGAGTACAGGCAGTACACAGAGTACACACAGAGTACAGGCAGAGTACACACAGAGTACAGGCAGAGTACACAAAGAGTACACACAGAGTACAGGCAGTACACAGAGTACAGGCAGTACACAGAGTACACACAGAGTACAGGCAGAGTACACACAGAGTACAGGCAGTACACAGAGTACACACAGAGTACAGGCAGTACACAGAGTACACACAGAGTACAGGCAGTACACACAGAGTACAGGCAGAGTACACACAGAGTACAGGCAGTACACAGAGTACAGGCAGAGTACACACAGAGTACAGGCAGTACACAGAGTACACACAGAGTACAGGCAGTACACAGAGTACACACAGAGTACAGGCAGTACACAGAGTACAGGCAGTACACAGAGTACAGGCAGTACACAGAGTACACACAGACAGGCAGTACACACAGTACACACAGAGTACACACAGAGTACAGGCAGTACACAGAGTACACACAGAGTACACACAGAGGACAGGCAGTACACACAGTACACACAGAGTACACACAGAGTACAGGCAGTACACACAGAGTACACACAGAGTACAGGCAGTACACACAGTACACACAGAGTACAGGCAGTACACAGAGTACAGGCAGAGTACACACAGAGTACAGGCAGTACACAGAGTACACACAGAGTACACACAGAGGACAGGCAGTACACACAGTACACACAGAGTACACACAGAGTACAGGCAGTACACAGAGTACACACAGAGTACAGGCAGAGTACACACAGAGTACAGGCAGTACACAGAGTACACACACAGAGTACAGGCAGCAGAGTGCAGTGATGACATCATCTCACCCGTACCTGTAACAACACGCCCACAGCAGCCACTCAGGACTGTCAATCACAGCTCTGCTGAGTCTGTTGTGTAAATAAAGTTTTATTCAAAGACGCAGTGGTTGTAGAGTAGACGTCAGAGGTGATGAGGACAGGAAGTCCTGGACTGATGTCACACATTTCAACAAACTTTATTAACAGCTCGTGGGAGTGATTTCTGCTCCCAGGTGATTGATTGACGAGCGATTGATCTCCTGCTCTGTGTCTCTCAGGTGTGTCCGCGGTCGTCTGTCACAAAGTTCAGTCAGTTCAGAAGAAGAAGAAGAGAGTCAAAGAGAAAGAGGAAGTGCTTCTCAAACTGGAGGTGAGACAAACTGTAGAAGGTTTCCTGTCCCCTGAGTCCAGAAGAGACCTGGAGAGGCAGATCTGAAACACATGTGTCCACCTTAACTCAACCTTTCCACCTTAACCTGTGTGTCAGACTCTGGAGAAGAAGGAGGAGCGGGGGAGTTCAGGAGAGGAGGAGGAGGAGGTGGGAGAAGAGAAGAAGAAGAAGCAGGAGGAGGAGGAGGTGGAGGGAGAGGAGGAGTACGATGAGGAGGAGTTTGAGGAGGTGAGACGTGAAACTGTTCACTCATCAGCTGTTACTGCCGTTCAGTCTGCTCGGATCGATATTGATGTTCGATCGGATGTGATCAAAGCTTGACCATCGAATATTGACTGATGAGACACATTAATGTTCAGCGTCGCGCTGAGTGATGATTGGTTGGAGAGCTCCTTTAAAGGACGTCATAGGTGAGACGCCGCGTTCAGGGACACGCGGTGTGTATGTAGATACTGTCTACCTGTCTACAGGTAAAGGTGTGCTCAGTCTTTCTTGTTGGCGTCCTCTGAACATCTCAGCTAACGTGTCGTCACAGTGTGAGTAGGAGACACGGATGATGACCGTCTGTCTCCTCGACGATTCGGCGCACCTTTAATCACCTGCGACTGCTGCTCTGTGGTTTTAGGTTTGCTGTGTGCAGAGCGGATGTTGTAAACATGGTAAACATGCTGGTTTGTAGTTTTAACCGTCAGGTGGCGGCGGCGTTTGTTGACTCCAGCTCTTTGTGCCGTTGTTCAGAAAGCGGTCTATAAATAAAGCTTGTTCTAAAGGTTCGGCTGTGATGACACAGCAGTTCAGGTGACAGGAAACGAGTGATGAGACCTTCAGTAATGACTCAGCAGAATGTTACTAACGTGATGAGACAAAGATGGACGACGGTCAGATGTGTGCAGGAGACAGACTGTCCATGATGTCAGCGTGTCATGAAGTAGACAGATGTTTTAAGGTGGACGCGCTCACTTCTGTTTCCTGTCTGCAGGAGACGGATTACGTCATGTCCTACTTCGATAACGGAGAGGAGTTTGGAGGCGACAGCGACGACAACATGGACGAGGCTATTTACTGAAACGCCAGCGCTGCGCGCACACGCCACTTTCATCGGCATTTTGGCGCTCGTCTCGGGGTTTCATCACGTCTCTCTTAAAACTGTCCCTGAGAGCTCAGAAGACGTGAAGACGTCGGACTTCCCGATGTGTCTTTTTAACCGTTTGTATCAACGTTTCATTGTTTTATCGTTGTTGTGCGAAGAAGTGAATCACATGTTTTTGCTTGATGATAACGTGCAGCTGCATGAGCTCAACATGTGTTTGCATCAAATAAACAGGAAGTGACAAACTGACGTCTGAGTCTGATGTTGATCAGCGGTCAAATCATTTGGTAAAAGTCACAACAATCAACAAAAATAACACAAAACTCAACATGTTGACAGTTCAACTGCTTGTTTCTATATCTGGGTAGAATTCAGTCGAACTCGAGTCAAATGACTCCTGAATGTGGGATCATGGCGTTGATTCTGCACAGAATTCAGGTTTCGAACATCGTGTCCGTCAATAAAGACTCGTCACTGCGGCCTGAAGCTCCGCTGAGCGCTGCCTGTTTCACGCCGCAGAGCAACAACTTCACTGGACAGAAGGCAGCAGGAACACAGCAGCAGACCTCCACCTGCAGACCTCCACCTGCAGACCTCCACCTGCAGACTGCCCCCTGCAGACCTCCACCTGCAGACCTCCACTTGTTCTATTTTTACTTTTTTCACAGCTTTTCAGTCGATGTGTCAGGCACCAACCTCATCACAGCGAATTCCTCGTATGTGTAAAATCGTGCTTTTCTGATTCTGATTCTGAGGAAATCATGAAATCTGGTACAAAAACATCTGAAAGAAGGACCGACATAAATTCTCGGCCTGATAATTGACAAAATGAGTCGTGGAGCGTTGCTGCTGTCCTCCTCTGTCCCACTGTGAGACCATGAGGTCAGTCACTTTGGAGGCACTTACAGGTTCAGAGGAGCGAAGCTTTAGTCTGTAATGCGGTGAGACGTTCATGAGGACGTCCAGAAATCCACCTGGAAAGCAGACAACAAAGACGCTTCCTTCAGTGTCAAAGTGATCCGGTGCTAACAGGAGCTGCTAACTGCTGACGCAGCAGAGGACACAAATATGGAAACATGATACTTCCTGTTTGCATCCTCCAGTGGCCTGAAATGATGGGAGCTGTCAGTGGAGATGGTCCAGACTCATCTCAGGTGTGTTTGGATGAGTCACCTGTCGACACCTGATCAGACACTGAGCGACTGGATGATGGAATTTCTCTGACGTTCCACAGCAAAGTGCCTTCATGTGCTGCTGTTCACATGATCAAAATATAAAGCACCTGTGAAGACCTGGGAGGTAACAGGTGTGTGTTACACCTGGTAAAGGAGTGTCAGGTGACAGTCTGCAGGTTTTCCTTCCAACCAGAGACCACAGCCACCGTTCAGCTAACACCGTTCAGGTAACAGCGCAGACATCGTCAGTGACATCACATGCTCAGGTGAAATCCTGCAGAGGTGTCACCATGGAAACCAGCTCGCTCTCCTCTGGTTGGTTTCCATGGTGCCCATCTCCCTCCGCCTGCGCCCGTGAGGTGCACGTCAGGTCCGCCCCCAAGCGCGAGGGGTGCCGGCCGGCCGTCCCCAGCGCCTCGCAGACTCTGCTGGATGTGGACTCCCACCGCCGTCGGACTGAAGCCTAAAGACTGAGGGTGTTTGACCAGCGTCGGCCTCTTCCTCAGGCCCTCTGGCGCCACCATCAGCAGAAACATTACATGTTAAGGTATAAATATGGGCATGTTGTTTATATGGAGCTCTGCAGCCTGTAAACGCAGACTTTCTATCATTAGTTGAGAGAACAAGTCAGGACACAGAAATGTCCTGTTACATGTCCAGAAATAGACACAGACCGTCTGTCTGTCTGTCCGTCTGTGTGTGTCTCATGTTCTTCCAGGAAATCCATTCTGAGCTGATCTGAGGTCAGCTTCCTGCTGACACAGTCTGATCACACCTCGAACTTTCCACTTTTATTTTGGAAAGGCTTCGTGTGACTCGCTCACACTGAATATTTGATGGATGTTGATTCATTTGCTCTTTAATTTTCGTCGCATGCAGTGTGTCAGTGACTCAGAGCTAAATGCTAAATCTGACCGACGCAGAGTCATCAGAGAACTTTTACAAGTGGCGTTTAGCTGATTAGAAAGGAACCAGGACCGATCCCTGCAGCGCCGGCGTGCTGCACACAGCCAGCCTTCTCCACTTCTAACTAACTTGCAGGTTTGTTGACTCATTAGGGTCACGAGTCCTGGTGTGAATGACTGTTAAGCCATCTGGGGAGGGGTCTCAGGACTGCATTGTAAGTGGCTGATCAGTGTTGTCGTAGATCACCTCTATATAGACCAGGTACACCAGGTTATAGGTACACTTTGTTGGACTATAGTCAGGTGTATGATCAACCAATTATACCAAACAGGTGCTAATGATCATCAATCTCACATGAAGGTTGAAACACAGTCATTAAAAAGTATTTCTGATTCTGATGAACTAAAACAGAAACAGCTGTGTAGGAGGCTTAAAACTGGGTGAGGCACAGCCAAACTCTGCTACCATGGTAAGGTCATCAAGACAGTTTCATGTCACAGGTCAAACACCATGACCAAGACTGAGCACAGCAACAAGGCACAAGGTAGTTCTACTGCATCAACGAGGCCTCTGGCTGACAAAGATTTCAAAGCAGATTTCAAAGCAGACTGGGGCTCCAAGATGTGCTGTTCAAGCTCTTTTGAAGAAGCACAGAGGACCGTTGAGGATCGTAGACGCAGCGGTCACCGAGAAACGAAAGATGAAAAACACATTAAGCTTATTCCCCTTTGAAATTGCAAGATGTCCAGCAGTGCCCTCAGAAACCAGAGGAACCCAGGTACACCCAACAACTGCCCAGAGAAGTGTGGCCAGAAGCGGTCTTCATGGAAGAGTTGCAGCCAAAAAGTCGCCGTGGAAACAAGGCCAAGCGACTCAACTACGTATGAAAACATCTGATGTGGGGTGCAGAAAGTGGCAGCAGGTGCTCTGAAGTGATGAGTCAAAATTTGAAATACCTGGTGGTAGCAGAAGGCATGTTGCCTGCCGAAGGGCTGGAGAGCGGCACAATAATGAGGAGGTGATGGCATGGCCCCCACAGAGCCCTGATCTCAATACCATCGAGTCGGTCTGGGATTACATGAAGAGGCAGAAGGATTTGAGGAGGCCTGCATCCACAGAAGACCCGTGGTTAGTTCTCCAAGATGTTTGGGACGACCTACCAGCCGAGATCCCTCAAAAACTGTGTGCAAGTGTAAGAAGTGAAGAAGAACTGATGCTGTTCTGAAGGCAAAGGGTGGTCCCACCACGTTTAGACTAAACAAGCTAACTCTGACATATTTCAAAGCTTCTTAGTTTACTGCATTTTTCACATCTGCCGAAAAACTTCTGTACAGTACTGTACATACATATATGTACATGTGTGTGTGTGTGTGTTGCTATCAGAGGTCAGAGGTCAGACAGAAGAGTCTCTGATGTGAGCAGCTGCAGTCGGAGTAAACAAACGAGTCAGATTACACTGCTGATACAACACACACACACACACACACACACACACACACACACACACACACACAGAGCAAAAGTACAGAAGTACCATCGACTACATGTATTTAAAGTAACAGAAGTACTCATTATGCGACCATGGCCTCGGTTAAATTACTGCATCATCATCATCATCATTATAATCGTGGTTTGTGTGAACGAGTCCCGTTCACACCTTCGATCGGCTGCATTTATTTCTGCTGCCGTCTGATGACCACATTACAAATTGTTATCTACAGTTGTTTTTTTATTTTTTTGCATGTTTTCTGCTGAATAACTCTCCGTGATGTGCAGCAGTGCCTTCTGGGAGAGCTGAGGTAACGTCTTCAGTGCTGTTCTGACTGTTTCTGATGGCCTGCAGAGGGTTCCTTTCAATCAACGTCAAGTTGCTGTAAATTAAGAATATTGTTGTTTAATCATACATCAGACCTCAGTGAAACACACTGACATCGACAAGCGAAGATTTAAAGTCATGTTAGACTGATTTATTGTTTGTGTATAAAAATAAACATCTGCTCTTATTTACATCATATGTTCAAGTGTAACTTTGTGGAACTACAGTTGTAAAAAAACAGCAAATATCAAAAGAACGCTTTTCTTCTGTATTTAACAAAGTGCCAAAACACGCTAAGTCGCTGTCAGGAAACTGCTGAGTCACTGTCAGGAAACTCCCGAGTCACCGTCGGTGCAGAGCTCAACCTACAGTCCCGAGAATGGCGGACAGGGCAGGCGAGCTCAGGCTTCAGGAGTTCAGTCACGTCTCGGAGGTGGAACCATGTGGTTGGACAGGAAGTCCTCCTCAGAAGACCCGAACGGCCTGAGGAGGGTTAACGGCATCCTGATCGACCTGAAGACAACAAACAAAAGAAGCTCAGCTCCTCTTTTTCCATCGCTCATGTCCTCTTTCACGTCTCAGGTCGTTTTGTCTTACGGAGGCAAACTGAATAAAAGGAGATGAAGTGATGACGTCAAACAAACGTCAAACCAAACCTGTCTCACCTCGCTGTATGCGGGGGGAGGGGGGTACTGCTGCTCAGGTGCTCTCATGAAGAGCCCCCTGTCCTCCTCCTCGTCATCCTCGCCTCCATCGTAGTCGTAGAGCAGGGGGGTGCGGGGGCCGCCCACTCTCAGGTCTCTGTGGATGTTACTGTAGCTGGGGGGGGCTGAGGGGAAGGAGGACCAGCTGCTCAGGGATCCGGCCTGGCTGCTCATGCTGCTGGTCCTGCTGCCGACGCCGCTGAACGGGATCGTCCCGATGACCAGAGGCAGCTCCAGGATCAGCTTCTCACTGCCGGGGATGTGCAGGTAGATCTGGGGGGGATGAGGTGAAGCTTACCATCTGATCTCTGATCAGCTTGTTCCATTTTATTCTGTCTTATTTATAACACTTATTCCTCTCTGAGTGATATTGCTGTTGGACAGTTTCAGGTGGACCGCTTCACCTGGATGTGCTGTGCGGTGGAAAACACTCATGCTGTGTCCAGCACAGTTCGACTGCTTGAAAAACCCTACAAAACCAGACCAGGACCCGAGTCAGGCCTGGTCCACGGTACGTTCGCTCGGGTCTGGTGGTGTCCGGTGGCATTTCTGGTCAGGTCTGTGTATCAGCATGTCTGATACCTGAGGGGATCCACATGGACTATAGTTACGCTCTGGTCTATGTGAGACCTGTTCTGACTGTCCCCTTGTTCTGCACAGGTCCAATTTGGACCCGTGAAGACCTCTATTATTAACCTCTGCTGCTGTCATCAACCACGACTCACCATGAGGGTGTAGTCCACCTTGATGATGTCACAACTGAGCAGCGATGGCTTCAGTTTGGGGACTCTGATGGTCTTCCCCTGCCACATGTCGCACATTCCAGAGATGATGTGGTTTCCTCGAACCGCCGTCAGTTTCTGACGCAACTCCTAAAGAAAATAAACAAGGTCAGATGTTCTCTTTCAACACTTCACAGAGAAGTTTTGTCCCACTGACAGACAGGAAGTGATCCTCGTATCCATGCATCACCTTGGTGCGTCCGTCAGCAACATATGAGTGTTTGGCGATGATGGCGGCCTTTGGCACTACGATACGTGAACAGGTGTTCTCAAACTTGGCGTTGATGTTGATTTCTTCTCCCTCACAGAATCCCTTCCTGTCGATCTGAGCGCTGATGGACACCTGGCCGTCAGGGATGAACATGCAGGTGACTTTCTTCTGTTTGGAGGCTGCAGCTGGAGCCTGATGGAGGACAGTCAGCTGGTCTGTGAGGGTTTAGACCTCTTACTTCCAGGCAGCTTAGTCTCTATCATCATCGTCACTGATCTCAGACCGTTTGTTACTACACCTTTAACCAGGTAAGTCCTTCAAAGGAGCCCTGATCAAGATGGCAGCAACGTACACGCAAACATTAAAAACGCAAACCAGAACAGACATCAGATGCATAAGAAGGCAAACAGGAAACGCTTCACTACATTTTTCAAGCCTGAACTGAGATCAGCTTCTGGAGCTGCAGATCTACATGGTTCTAGAACACAAAGGGTTAGGGTTTAGGGTTCGCTTAGGTTCTTGGGTGTTCACACAAACTTTGCCCTCAGTTTTCGATCCATCTGTTGGCAAAAGACGGATGGAAGTATTAATGAGTATCAATGAGAGGCCTGATTGATCGTCCTGCAGCTGTGACGGACTGACAGACTGTGGGTCAGTCACATTGGAGGCCGTGACCTGGTCAGAGCAGGTTGGTCTTCAGTGTCCTCATCATGAACACTTTGACATGAGACCTGAGTCTGGACCTGAACCACCGCTGTGATCAGCAGATGAGCCACAGACAATCGGCCAATCCTGAGTTTAGTTTCTTAAATTCTTTGATTCGGCTCCACTTCTAACTTGTGTTTATGTGCATCAGGTAAGAAAAACTGTGGAACCATTAACGCAGTTCTGGGTGTCGTTACTGTCAACACGTCATGGCGACGAGACTCCGCCAGGTTCATAAAAGCTGAAGCAGCAGGAAGTTTTATACTGACGTCTAAACGCCTGGCGCGAAACTGAAGGAGCTGATTAAAAACTAAATCTTATTTCGGTTAACGACTGCGTTCGTACATACCAGCAGGTCGGGCCGGTTCACGTCCAGCGGCTCCTCCACCTCAAACTCCTTCTCACACTGCAAAGCATGCTGGGAAGGCCTGTCCAGCACCGCCCGCACGTAGTAACGGACGTAACCAAACTTTCCTTTGTAGGACGACACCAGACGCCTGAAACCAGACCAGGGGACAAGTCAGGATCAACTACGGTGACCAGATCTCTCATCAATAAGTGATCAGATCCCCAGGAATCCACCGGTGAGTCTCACCCAGCTGCAGGCAGCTCGAAGCCGAACTGGAAGCTGTAAGTTTTACCAGACTGCAGCAGGAAGCAGCCGTCTGCACCTGAGGACCGAGACAGAGTGTTAATGAGCAAGGCAGCGACACCGAGTCCGAGGTTCAGTTTCCACGCGTTCTGCTCAGCATCCATCACGCCAGACTAAAAGCCGCTGAATCGTCCTGTATCTTAAACTGCATCAGATCAGATCTAAATCCTAACACGTCTTCTTTTGTCATCTTCACTGAAAACATCATTTCATTTTCAACACTGCAAACATTTCAGACCACCAAGGACGTTTTGTCTCCTATCAAGTCCTGAAATTTCTCCCAAACATCAACTTCTTTCAAAGATTTTCTAAAACTAAATGTCAGAATCAGACAAATTAAATCAAGAAAATCGGACTCAAATTCAGCTGCTTTGAATGATTCTTTGACAGGATAACAGACAAAAGTAGGTGTGAGGTAATAACAGTTTGACTCTGTCTTTAAACACATTCAGTCCTGATTGTGATCGTGTGTGTGTGTGTGTGTGTGTGTGATGCGCAGGTGAGACCGTGCCACCTGTGTATGAATGGATCTGAGAGGGCGTTAAGACGATGATAAGACCCATTTCTCACATAAGATGTTCTTTATGGACCGTGTGAAATGTAGTTTTTGTGACGTTTTTCGGTCTAAATCTTCACTCCAGGCCTCCTCCGTACCTTTAGTGAGCGCCTCCTCCAGCCTCAGCTCCTCCTCATACTTCAGGTATTCCACCTCCTGGCTTCGGCTCTTGCGGTTCTTCCCACCGCGGTGGTCCACGCGGGCGCAGCCGGCGGCGGTGACCCTGAGGCCGGTCACCTTGCAGGGCTGATCCACCTCCAGCTGCACGGAGCCGGACAGTTTGTCCCCGCTGCTGTAGAAGGACCTGGCGGGATCCGAGAAGACCAGCTGGAAGACTCTGAGTTTGTTGACCGGAAACAGAACCATGACGCAGAGAATTGGCGGCCTGTTATTGACACGGAGTTCCAGTGATGAGTGATGATGGCGAAATTATGTGAAAATTAAAAATAAAACGGTGGAAATGCCATTTGACAGAAAATAAAAATCAAATCTCAAAAAATCTCATGCAGTATATTTCAGACAAAAGAGAGAAGAGTTTTCATGAATCTCAGCGGCTTCGCGGACGCTACTTTCAGTGTTTCTGTGTCACTAAACACCTTTTATACCCGCGGAGGGGGGGCGGAGGGGGGTGTCCGGGTGTCCCCTTACCTCTCACGGACCAGCAGGTGCTCAGAGGGTGCGCATGCAGATCGCGGAGCACGGAGCTTGATGATTGGTGAGCACGGACTTTTTGGGCGAAGGTAGCCAATCAGAGCGCTGAGAGGATGCGTGGCCGGCTCGTGCCGCGGGGGGGGCGGGCTGTGGCTGGCGGGCCATAAATAAGAGGCAGAGCGAACAGTAGAGTCATCAGAGTGAGAATAGAAACTGGTTCAGAGTCCAGCTGCTGCAGGACAACAACAATAAACCGTCTATTAATATCTGTTTGTGTGGCCTCAGTGAAGAAATGAACCAAAGACTCACACAAATGTGATTTTAGCTCGTTAGCTTCTCCTGTGTTTACCTGCCATGTTCATACTGGAGGCAGTGGTGTCTCTCCGGTCTCTTGGGGCTCCAAGCAAGAAATCCCTGGGGCCCCCACCCCACCCATGCACGCTGCAAAAAATTGTTTTTTTGCACACATAAGTACACAAATTCTGGGACATTTGAGATGAATATTGAAAAAATATATTAGTGGTTCTCAAAGTGAGGTCCAGGGACCAACAGAGGTCCCTGAAAGCCAAGGCCTATCAATAATCGTTGTTGTAAATAAGTGGCGAGGGTTAGGGGCCCCCTAGTTGCTGGGGGATACAAGCAACTGCCTGGCTTGCCTGTCCACAAGCCCCGCCCCTGAGTGGAGGCAAAGTAGTTCACAGCCAGAATGGAAAATAGAATCAATTAGAAGAAGAAGAAGAAGAAACATACTTTTTATTATCACATCACACAGAGTTAGTTGCACTACACGCCATGCTTCCCGTGAACTTATTCTCTCCGCATTTATCCCATCCTTGGTTTGTCGATCCTCCGCGGCAGACCAGGAGCGGTGGGCTGCCAGTTGCCAGCTGCCGCTGGCGCCCGGGGACCAGTTCTCTGGCGTTACCATTGGTCAGGTGGTGATCTTCTTGCATGTATTTAGTGTCGGTTATTTAAGGAGGAAACCCCGGGTAAACACGGGGAGAAAATGCAAACTCCACACAGAAAGGCCCCCTTTTTTCCCCAAGCAGGCACTGAAGGCATGGGGGAGGACACACCACCAGCGCCCACAGCGGGATTCAAACTGAGGACCTTCTAGCTGTGAGGCAACAGTGTTACCACTTGTGCCACCATGCTACTCTGTTTATCTAACATAAGCTGTCATTTAGCATGTCCTGCTAACAAGCAAACTACATACAGTAGTAAGTAACAGCAGTAGTTACATAACACCAATGAGCTTTTCATACCACATTAGCCTGGGACTGGTTAGCTTTAGCCTCAGTCTGGTAATATGGTATCATGACCTGGGACCCATTAGCTTTATCCTCAGTCTGTTAGCATGATATCCTCACTTGGGACATGTTAGCTTTAGCCTCTGTCTGTTAGCATGGTATCATAGCCTGGGACCTATTAGCATTAGCCTCAGTCTGTCAGTTAAACAGCGTGTTAACAAATGAGATGTGAAGAATGATGTGATCTTAAAATAAAAATATGGAGTCTGAAGAGCTGGGAAAGCAAAATATGAGATACACTCAGAGAGGAGGATAAAAAAAAATATTAAAAAAAAAACTCAAGAATAAATTTCAAGGTGAAAACAAAAAGTTGAAGAGGCTTAAAAAAGTTTTATAGTCTGAAGATGTGAAAAACAACTTTTAAGGAGGTTAAATCAGTGCTTTTATTACAGCTACATGTAAAACACTGCTTCAATGTGCTGTTATTTTACTTGTTCATGTTCAGCTGCTGTGATCAAACCAGCCAATTGAAGCGAATGAAAAAAACTTCAACTTCTGTCTTCAAACTAAATATATTTGAGATGATGGTGAACAATAAACCCAAACTCCAGAACTTTAAAGGAAAATGCCTCCAACTGACATTAGTTACTTTATTCATTTTCAACACAGCTGCAGCTTGTTCAGTACTCGGTGTCCCTGCTTATATCTACGCTAGCATGTTCATTTAAAGACACACAGTCTTTTTCTACCACAGCTCCAGACTACAGATCAGATCCACAGGGAGTATGAGATTCAGAATGAGATGTTTCCTCCCAGCTGTTATACCAAGCTCCATCTACCTGTCCTCAACACAAGGTGAGGGGTGGAGTCTCTGAGTGTTCAGTGATGACAGACAAATCACCCACATGTGTGATGCAGTGCTGGAAAATTAGAAGCAACATTTCAACCAAACGTAGCTCAGAAATGGAATGTGACATGGTGTGAAAAAGGAGGAAAAAAGTTTGAGGGGTCTCCAAGGTCATCAGGTTTGGTTTGGCATAGTCAAACAGGAATCCCAGCAGGAACAGGAGTCCCGACTAGAACCTGAATCCTGACAGAGGCAGGGACTGGAGTCCCAGCACAAACAGGAGTCTTGGCAGAAACCAGAGTCCCAGCAGGAACAGGAGTCATAGTACAAACAGGAGTCCCAGCAGGAACAGGAGTCCCGACAGCAACAGGACTATCAGGAGAGTAACAACAGTAGAATCCAGCAAATTTTCTGAGCAGTTTGGGGGTGAAATGAGTCTGAAGTTGCAGGACAACCAGATGTTTAACTTACCTTCCCCTGATTCAAAGACAGACAGTATAAATAAACCTTTTTACTGTACAGGAAAGAGGACAAAGGTCATCTGGCAGGTTCATAGAAATCCTGATGACTTTGTCCTTGAAGATCCATCCAGTCTGCCAAACTCTCAGTCCGTGATTGTCATCTGTTTAAGTTCTCATCAAAGCTGCAGGAACACAAGACAAGGTTCATCAGTTATTTAACTAAACATTAGCAGTGAGGTGAAGTTAAGGCAAGTGGAGTTTGGTGAGGTGTAATGAGTTCCCCAAATCTGCAGGAGATTAGAGCAGGGACTGGAAGCCGAGAGGGTTCATCTCTAATTTAACTTAAGATAAGTTTACAAAGTGCTGTGACAGGGAAGTGAAGTGAACTCTTCATCTAGCCTGAATTTGAGAGGGTTTATCAACACAGTGCATCAGTAATTTACAGACAAGAGTAAAGTAAAATGAAGTGTGGTGAGGTGAACTGACATAAAGGAGCCAGGTGAGGCAAAGGGAAAGTGAGTGTCAATAGATGCTTGAACCAGATCATGGAACAGTGCTGGTTGAAGTCAAGGATCATAAGAACGACAGTAGAGTCAGCGCAGAGTCAGTAGAACCGGGATTCTTACTGGCGTATTGCATCTGGGATCTGCAGCCTATCTGTGGGGATGACCTGAGACAGATCCTGCAGACTCTGGATGAACCGAATCTTCCTGCCGAACTTCTCACTGTGGGCAATAGAAAGTCATTCGACAGAAACTTTATGAAGACATTTTGCTGTGTGTCATACAGATATCCGGTTACTAGCAGGCTGGTAACACAGTAACTCTTTATATTTACAGAGTTTGGCATTGGTAGCTGGCAGCTGGTTGCTAACAAGTTAGGTCCGCCTTTACATTTTCACAGTGGTTGCTATTGTGTAGCATGGCAAGGGGTTACTTAGTGGGGTATAAGAGGCAAAAATGAGTTTCTTCCATAGAGTGGTGGGAGTCAGCCTTAGAGAAAGACTGAGGAGCTTGGACATCCAGAGGGAGCTTGGAGTAGAGCTACTGTTGCTTTGTGTTAACAGGGGCCAGGTGAGGTGATTCAGGCATCTGATGAGGATGCCTCCTGGGTGCCCTGGGGTAGACCCTAAACTCTCTGGAAGGACAATATATCTCATCTGGCCTGGGACCACCATGGAATCCTCCAGGAGGATCTGAACTTCCTTGGATAAGCAAACGAAAATGAATGGATTGATTCTGAGTGGCTTCCCAGGCAGTTGCTCAGGCTTTAAGTGGTTATTGGGGCATTTCAGAAGGTTTCCGTGGCCTGCATGTTGCTGGATGGTTGGCCTCAGCACATGGTCGTGGGTACTGGGTGGTTGGCCTCAGCACATGGTCGTGGGTACTGGGTGGTTGGTGGCCTCAGCACATGGTCGTGGGTACTGGGTGGTTGGCCTCAGCACATGGTCGTGGGTACTGGGTGGTTGGTGGCCTCAGCACATGGTCGTGGGTACTGGTTGGTTGGCCTCAGCACATGGTCGTGGGTACTGGGTGGTTGGTGGCCTCAGCACATGGTCGTGGGTACTGGGTGGTTGGCCTCAGCACATGGTCGTGGGTACTGGGTGGTTGGCCTCAGCACATGGTCGTGGGTACTGGGTGGTTGCTAGAGTATTCAGGGTGTTTGCAGTGATGGTTGTGTTTTATGAGGTGGTTGTTACGGTGACATACAGTGGTCTCTAGGTGGATGTGAGTGCTGTATCGTGACAAGTCTGTGGGGTCCACCTTGCATTATTCATTCTCACACCCATTGTTGCTATAGTGACCAAGGTAAACAGAGATAGGTGTGTGTGTGTGTGTGTGTGTGTGTTGCAGACCTGATGAAGGGTTTGACCACCGTGATGAGAGCCTTGATGTACCAGGCAGGATGGACAACCAGCAGCCCCTTCAGGTCCTTCTTCAGCCTGAACAGAGACGGGACACAAGTAACACCTCCGTTGCCATGGAAACAAGCTGTCCTCTCTGATGCTTATGACCCCACAGAGCTGTCCTGGTGAATAAAACTATTGTACCTCCTGTCAATGGACGTGTAGCACTGGTGAAGCCATTTGATGGCTGGCAGTTTGTTTCTGGGAGCCATGGCACACAGGTAGACCAGCAGGTAGTTCTCTGAGACCATCAGGTCCAACGTCCCCACGATGTACCTGCAGGAACACACGGACACACGCACGCACATGCACGCACGCACGCACACACACACACAAACAACTAAACAAACACGACAGACTGTGTTTCATCTGTGTTTAACCATCAGTTCCACTTCGGCTGCTTTCAGTCTCTGCTTCACTTCCTCTTCCCCTTCCTCTTCCTCTGCTGTGGTGTCACTCATCGGGTGCTTTTCATTCCATAAATTGGTCTCCTCGTCTCCTCCACTCGCTTCCTCTCCTCGCGTCTTAGCTCCACCCAGCAAGGACATGAAAGAGGGATGCGAGGAAGGGACGTGAGGACGGAGGAGACGAAACTCCGAAATGAAAAATCCTCGCTCCACAGCGTCAGTCCGAAGTGACGTCACTTACTGATGACGTTTACCTGCTCCCGCCATGATTCAAACGTGTGCCACATACGACACGCCCCTTAAATAATAAAGACTTCGTAGGATACACCGGTGTATCCTCACTCTGATCTCCTTCAGAAGCCTCCTCTCTCCTCGCTCCTCGTCTCCTTCGGGTGCTTTTAAGCAATTGGAAGATCCTTCATCATGGCGGAGGGGAAACGACTTCCGGGTCGACGAAGGAGAGAGGAGACGAGGAGGCACAATTCAACGTAATGAAAAGCACCCATCGACTTTAATACAATGATCTGTTTGTTTGATCAGCAGGCCGTCATGTTCTGTTTGACTGATGTCCTACAAAGCGTCAGAAAAGTCTTTGAAATCCCAAACACACAAAAGCAAGCTCACCTGAACAGGTTGTCCATGACATACTCGTAGTCCTCCACCGTGTTCTCCGGCAGGTAGCAGGAGGTAAACAGGATGATGGCGTTCATCTCATCTCCATAGTAACCTAACAACCCAGCGGACACACAGAAGTTTTTAAAACTCGCCTTAGAACCCACTTTTATTCCTTGGCTTTCAACTCCACATGAGACTCCGCTCTTGTTTTAGCGTCTTATGGTTTGTTTTTACTTATTGTTTTATTGCTTTTAATAGTTTTTAAAAACAATAAAACAATTATTTTAGTGTTTATTCCTGTTTTATTTTATTTATCTTATTCCACTTTATTGTTTTGTCTATAAATTGTACAGAACTTTGTTTCAACTCTGGTTGTTTTTAAAGTGCTATATAAATAAAGTTGAAAGTTGAAAGAGTCACAGTTTGATATTATGAGCCACAACATCTGACATTTTGATTCCAACAATCTGGACACATAAAGTCTTTACATTAATAAAAACATACAGGTGTGTTACAGACAGCACTTAGCTGGAGCCGGAGAAGGAAGCGAACGCATATTTTGATGGTTGGAGAAACTGGAGTCTCCACAGGAAGAACATTCACAGAAAGGCCAGCGGCTTCAAACCCAGAACCTTCTAACTGTGCGGTGAGGTGCTCACCACTGCACCACTGCGCCACGACGCCGACCCATTCCTACTGGCAGTGTTTGAGTCTGCACACCCTGACATCCCATTTTCTCCACTAAGGAACTTTAGATGTCATACTTGTACTGTGAAGGAGAAAACCAGAATCACCACCTCACACCTGTTCACCTTCACCAACCTGTCGAGCTGCTGCTTCCATCAGGTCTGTCCACACCCGTCTAATACCTGCAGTGAAGACTTTCATTAAAGGTAAAGTGTGTTCGATGGTGAAATGAAGTTCTCTCTATGATTCAGTGACTAATGTCCAGGTAGAGACATGCTGTCTTCACTCAGAGACTGTTTGTCCAGAGGAGGACAGAGGACTGACAGAGAGCTTCTTCACACAGAGCAACGACAATCACCTGAAGATCAACATCAGCTCAACCAATCAGCTTCTGCTGGACGACGATGCCTCAAACATGGACGCTGCTGCAGAGAAGCTGCAGACTGTCAAACTGCTTCACACATGTTCAACGACAGCAGAAGATCTGCACCATCAGACACTGATTCAGGATCAGAGCACATGAGCGACATGGTCTCAGTCTGTCCTTCAGGTCCTGACTGATGGACAGAACAACATGATGATGTCACAGTGACGCTGACCTTTTGATAGAAAATGTCATCACTTCATTTCACCCAGAACTAACACTGAATTTTTGAGCTATGGTCAAAAACACGCTTTGTGAGTTCACAGTGACCTTTGACCTTTGACCACCAAAATCTAAGCCGTTCATCCAAACGAACGTTTCTGACAATTTTGAAGAAATACCCTCAAAGAGTGATGAGAATGGACAGATGGACAACCTGAAAACATGACGTCTGCAGCCACTGACCAGGAAGCGTAACAACAACAACAACAACAACAACAACATGTCCTTCTTATGTATCGATAGACACGCTTATTGGAATAATAATACGTTTAAAAATGGAGTAATATTCAAACTGCTCAATTTAAGCTTTCTCTGACACTTTTAGGGGAGTGGACAAAACAATACACCCTTTTCATGACCTCTGACCTCCATGTGACAGGACCTGGAGGTACGGCTCCAGGACGCTCATGTTGACGTGATATTCATGTCCGGAGATGCAGAACCTCCTCCAACGGCGCCCCCTGCTGTCCACCTGGTCCAACTCCATCAGACCCTCCGACTGCTCCATCGGGCTCCTGGCCACAGCCCCGGACCTGCCCCTTGCCATCCGGGGGAGGTCATCTGTAAGAGAGAGGTCAGGGGTCAGAGGTCAGCTGAGATGTATGTCCTGTGGTGTGGCTGAATTCATTCTGTCTGTACAAGCTGCCAAGATGGCATGTCTCTCAGCCTGTCTCACCCTCCCACTCCAGCTCGTGCGTGCTGTCTGGCAGGGTTCCAGTCTCGCTGCCAGAGGGCGTCTCCAGGGCCTCGAGGTTGATGTCGAGAGACGGTGTCTCGTCTGGTGTCGCCGACAGCGCAGCAGCAGAAAAGCCATCGTTGCTCGGGTCGCGAGAGTCTCTGCAGCTCAGAGTGACACTGAGAGACGGGGCCACCAGACGCTTCTTAGTTCCGCCTCCAACTGTTCCTGATAGGGCGAGGCTGGAGGGTGGGACTGAATGGGGGGGTGGGGCAAAACAAGAAGAGGACACAGCTATAAGGTAAGGTCAAAGGTCACAGGTAACAACAGACAGCTGTGCAAGTCCTCACATTGAGCCTGTTAGCAGCTAATGTTAGCAGTGTACTCGTGGATGCACACATTGGATCACTGTGAAACTGAAGAAAACTGAAAAAAGCATCTTCACCTCCGCCCTGAGCTGCACCTCCACCTGCTGTTGTTTCAAGAACACCTGCATGCACCTGTCCTTTCTGTCTCACAGGGACATTTCAGAGTGGTTTGCTGAAGGCATCCAGCACACACAGGAAGGACATTTGGAGTCTGGATGTGGAGATGCGCTTGAAATGCGGCACAGTGAAGCTAAACTGACAGAGGACTGGGATTCTTTCGAGCCTTCTTATTCAAACACCACGTTTTAGATCTTCAAATTGAAATGTTCTGGAAGAACCCAGCATGCACCAGTTAAAGACTGAATGTGACATCACTGTGATGCTCTTCAAACAATGGAATCAAATCTACAACCTTCTGAAAACTCGTTTTAGCTTAAACATTTTTGAACCTGTTTCTTTTTCATTGTTTTCTAAGACTTTGAAGGAAGCAAATCAATTTGGGAGAAAAACAAGGAATTTTCAGGGTCACCTGGTCGCTGCTCGCCACCTGATGGGCTCTCTGTCTCTCCTGGACTCCCACAATCCTCTGGGAGAGGCCTGAACCACCAGCCACCGAAAACATCAAATACAAGAGGCTATGAGTTTGTGTTAAAGGGTTATTCCACACATTTTACACGAGGTTAAAACACGAGAAGGCAAATAAAAGACGAGCAGCACTGAAGAAACATCGTTTACACCTGAGAGGTTGAAATCTGATCATCGTGTTTACAGTCTGCCTCGTGCTCTTCATCACTGAACCTCAAACTCTTCATCAGTTACACTGAAGTAAAATCCTGCTTTTGTCTCAAACTGCTTTCTGTTCACTTTGTTTTTAAGGTCAAAGGTGAAGTGTGACCTGGGGAAGCCGTCGTCCTGCCACTCCTCCCTCAGCTCCATGTCCTGGATGTTGGGGGGGACTGAGGCCCCTACAGGAGCCCTGGAGGGACAAAACAAACAGAATAAATGCCAACACCTGAGCAGCAGCAGCAGCAGCAGCAGCACATTTATATGGAGGCCCACCAACAGGAAGACCAACAGGTTGGTTCAGTACGTCAGGTTTCTATGACTCAGACATGACATTCAGCCTTCAGTCGAAAATAAATGACTCAAACAAAACAGATTAACAAGCAGAGTTTGAGGTGAAAGTTCACGACAGGATTCAGTGATAGTGTCCTGGTTCTTAAGATGGACTTCAGTTCCATTAAGTGTCCTGGTTCCTCAGACGGACTTCAGTTCCATGAAGTGTCCTGGTTCTTAAGACGGACTTCAGTTCCATTAAGTGTCCTGGTTCTTAAGATGGACTTCAGTTCTATTAAGTGTCCTGGTTCTTAAGATGGACTTCAGTTCCATTAAGTGTCCTGGTTCCTCAGATGGACTTCAGTTCCATTAAGTGTCCTGGTTCTTAAGATGGACTTCAGTTCTATTAAGTGTCCTGGTTCCTCAGACGGACTTCAGTTCCATTAAGTGTCCTGGTTCTTAAGATGGACTTCAGTTCCATTAAGTGTCCTGGTTCCTCAGACAGACTTCAGTTCCATTAAGTGTCCTGGTTCTTAAGATGGACTTCAGTTCCATTAAGTGTCCTGGTTCCTCAGACAGACTTCAGTTCCATTAAGTGTCCTGGTTCCTCAGATAGACTTCAGTTCTATTAAGTGTCCTGGTTCCTCAGATGGACTTCAGTTCCATTAAGTGTCCTGGTTCTTAAGATGGACTTCAGTTCCATTAAGGGTCCTGGTTCCTCAGATGGACTTCAGTTCTATTAAGTGTCCTGGTTCTTAAGATGGACTTCAGTTCCATTAAGTGTCCCGGTTCCTCAGATGGACTTCAGTTCCATTAAGTGTCCTGGTTCCTCAGATGGACTTCAGTTCCATTAAGTGTCCTGGTTCCTCAGACGGACTTCAGCTGCTGAAGGGAGACGAGCTGAACGAACAGGTGTGTCAAGTTCAAGCTACAAATATTTGATCAGAATTCAGAATCACTTTGATCTCTGACTGTCAGAGATGGAAAACATAGTCAGACGTGTCTGACAAACTGTCTAATAAAGAAAAATATTTTTTAAAAAGTTCACGTAGGGGCGCAGCAGGTAGTGCGCGTGCCCAACAACAAGAAGGTTGCTGGTTCGATTCCTGGGTCGGGCCTTTCTGTGTGAAGTTTGCATGTTGTTCCCGTGCATGCGTGGCTTCTCTCCGGCTTCCTCCCACAGACCAGAAACATGCTCATTAGGTTGATTGGTGACTGTAAAATTGCCCTAGGTGTGAGTGTGTGTGTGTGTGTGTGTGTGTGTGTGTGTGTGTGTGTGTGTGTGTGTGTGTGTGTGTGTGTGTGTGAAGGGTTTTGTGTTTGTGCCCTGCGATCGACTGGTGACCGGCAGGTGTACCCCGCCTCTCACCCGTTGACGGCTGGGATAGGCTCCAGCACCCCCCGCAACCCCAAAAGGGATACAAAATGGATGGATGGATGGATGGATGGATGGATGGATGGATGGATGGATGGATGGATGGAAGTTCACGTAGTAGAGGTCAGGACATTGTTCCAAATCACATGAATGTGATATTATGACTCGTATTTACATGCAGGAAGAAGCATTTTGCCAACTGTTGTCTTTACAGTTAGTGATCCATTAATTAATCACATATATATATGTGGATGGAAAGTTAGCCACTACACAGCTGTAATAATACACTCACAGAGTACACCTTTGAGGTAGCATAAGATGGAAAATGTCAAGTAAAACACCTCAAATTATACTCAAGTACTTTTACTTTCCACCACTGCTGAACGTGTTCTGCTTTGACTCTTAATGTGAGCTTCCATGATCAGCTTCCATGTTTTCATCTCCAACACTAAACTAAAGGACACTCACAGACGGCAGACAGAAACTGGAACAGCTGAATCAGGAGGGACGAAAATCTGAAGAGAGACGGCAACGATCGTCCTCCAGAACAACTCAGCCCACCTGGGGGGACCTGCATGTTGTCCCCACAAGTCAGGCAAGTCGCCACAATGTGACTGTGTAAACAGATTTATGTCCTCATAACATGAGTAATACACACACACACACACACACACTCTCATCACAAACTTCCTGTGCTCCAAAGCAGCCTCCATTCATTTTTTTGCCATTTCAAAATTCTTCCTGCTTTTCCTGTTCAACAAACAGATGCAGTCAGGTGACTCTCAGCTGTCAGCAGGTAACAACGTTCAGTTTAGCATGCAGTTGATCCAGCGATTAGCTCGTCGTTCCAAGAAAATCTGAATCCGATGATGTGAACAAACTCGCCTGACGACTCTGATTCTGCTCATTCACTGAGCCCCGCGGAGGGGCGGGGCTCTATTGTTCCTCTGTTTGTTGTTACTGAAGCAGAAGGCTGAGACACACCCACCCGAGTGACCACACCTGTGTGCCTGTTTGTGTGTTCAGGTGACAGATAAAGAAACAGAAAGTTGCCCTCAAGTGGGGGGGGGGGGGGTACCTTCAGGGTCTGACTGGGAAAATCCATAACTGCTCTCTCTTTGAACTCTTACAGGTGTTCTTACGTGTCCAGGTGACAGTTCTTTAGCAGGTACCAGAGAAGGCTGCAGGTGATTTTAAGGTGCTTGACGATGGAGGTTCCAGAGTCTCTGAGGAAGTTCTATGAGTGATTGTGGAGGTTTCAGGGTTCTTAGGAGGAAGACAGACAGGATGTTACAGGGTGCTTGAAGATATTCCAGGTTGCTTCAGGAGGTTCCAGGGATCTTGCTGGTCAGCCTCTGACCCCTCAGTGTTTCTCCCCTGTTCTGCTGTCTTTGACTCATGCAGTTGTGCAGCCACTGATTAAAAAACCTGGACTGGATCCCACTGTTATGGCTAACTTTAGGCCCATTTCCAAACTGCCTTTCGTATCAAAGATCTTAGAGAAGATTGTCTATTCTCAGCTTTTTGACTTTTTTAATGACCACAACATTCTTGAAATTTTCCAATCTGGTTTTAAAACATTGCACAGCACAGAATCAGCACTCTTAAGGGTTTTTAATGACATCTTTTTAGCTACTGATTCTGGTCACTCAGTTATTCTTGTCCTTTTAGATTTAACTGCTGCTTTCGACACAGTGGACCATGATATCCTAATTGCTCGCCTGGAGCAGTGGGTGGGCATCAGGGGTCAGGCGCTGGCTTGGTTCAGGTCCTACCTATCACACCGGTCATTCTGTGTCGGCCTTGGTGACTCTGTGTCCTCCACTGCTCCTCTCTCTTGCGGGGTTCCACAAGGCTCAGTGTTGGGCCCACTTTTATTTTCTTTATACCTTCTTCCACTTGGGTCCATTCTCAGGAAGCACGGCATTTTATTTCATTGTTATGCGGATGACAGCCAGATTTATGTCCCCCTTAAAAAGACTGACTCTTCTGCACTTAAGCCACTTCTAAATTGTCTGGATGACGTCAAAGCTTGGATGGCTCGAAACTTTTTAAATTTTAATGAGAACAAGACGGAAGTGATTGTCTTTGGTGGCACTTCCGTGACCTCCCCAGTCGACCTGGGTTCCCTGGCGCAGTTCGCCAAACCCACTGTTAATAATCTGGGGGTAAAAGTGGACGCGGAACTAAAGTTCGACAGCCAGATTAAAGCTGTGGTAAAAACCACCTTCTTCCAGCTAAGACAACTTGCTAAAATTAAACCCTTTCTGCACAGACAGCACTTTGAAACAGTAATACATGCCTTTGTAACCACTCGGCTTGATTACTGCAATGCACTTTACATGGGGGTCAGCGGGTCCTCCATTGCACGTCTGCAACTGGTGCAGAATGCAGCTGCACGTCTCTTAACTGGCACTCGAAAGTCTGAGCACATTACACCGATTTTAGCTTCACTCCACTGGCTACCCGTCCATTTTAGAATTCATTTTAAAATTCTTTTATTTGCTTTTAAAGCCCAAAATGGCCTTGCCCCAGTGTACCTCTCTGAGCTTCTGCACCCTTACGCACCTACTCGATCCCTCAGGTCAGCTGACCAGCTGCTCCTGAGGGTTCCCAAAACAAGGCGGAAGCTCAGAGGGGACCGAGCGTTTGCTACTGCCGCCCCTAAGCTTTGGAATGAACTGCTGCTGCACATCAGGCAGTCCTCTTCCGTGGCCACTTTTAAATCTCTTCTTAAAACGCACCTCTTTTCCTTGGCTTTTAACACCACCTAGACTGTTTATTTTATGTGCACATTTTTTTTTACCCTTTATTTATTATGTTTTCTGTTTCAATGTCTATTTTATTGTTTATTTTATTGTTTTTTTTGTTTGTTTGTTTGTTTTTTAATGTACAGCACTTTGGAAACCTTGAGTTTATTTAAACTGTGCTTTATAAATAAAGATGGATTGGATTGGATTGGATCTTTAGACTTTTCTATGGGTGCTTGCTCAGTATTCCAGACAGTTACATGGTTAATGACAGGGGCTCAGAGGTCCTTGAGGAGATTCCACTGGTGCTTGAATAGGTTCCATGAATGCGCAAGGTGGTTCCAAGGTTCTTAAGGACATTCCAGGCGTGTGTCAGAAGGCCCTAAGAGTGCTTGAGGAGTATCAGGAGTGCTTCAGGCAGATCCAGGGCATCTTCAGGGTGTTTCAGACTGAAGATGTTCCAACAGAACTTTAGGTGTTTCCAGGATAATCCAGGTGTGCTTGAAGAAGGGCATCAGTTATTTAGGAGGTTGCAGGATTCAGGTGGTCACATGTTCTTTGTACCAAATCATTTTTACTTCAGGTTGAGCAGAAAGGACGATGAACCAAACGTATCAGGTACTAAAATCAGTCTGAACGTCGTGAAGTGGAAGCAGCTCTGGCCTGAAAAGTGTCCTGACAGCTTTCCGTATGAACACCTGAACTCAGGTTGATGAAACACCTGAAGTGAGGCCTTGAACAGATGTACAGGATGGCAGCAGACTCAAGATGCTGAACGTGTTTAAAGAAGAATCAGAATCAAATCTGAATGTTTCTACATTTTGGAAACTTTAAACTTATCAGACAAATAAAGTAAAAAAAACCTCAGCGACAAAAAACTGAACCAGTTTACTGACGCGGGTCTCATCCTGGACCTGGACTGTACCAGGACACAGGAAGTCAGTGGACATCACTTCCTGCCGACCAGAAACAATGAAACATTGAACGCACCATAGCGACCCCTTCACTGACCATTTGGAAGAATGAAGACTTGCACCAAAAACACCAACTGAAATGAAACTTCCTCTTTGTGCTGGAACAGGAAACACACACACACACACACACACACACACACACACACACACACACACACACACACACACACACACACACACACACACACACAGAGGGTCTGTCAATGTTTGAAGCGTACCTGTCCTCGGTGAACTTGCCCGTGTGCCCGGCGGGGGAGCTCATGATGTCACAGTGATGTCACGTTGTGTTCTGACCAGCATGTGTGAGCGTCTGGACGTCTCCGAGCGTCTCTCTCTCTCTTCCTCTCTCTCTCTCTCTCTCTCTGTCGGAGTTCCTCCTCTGACTCAGTGTGACTCGCCCTCCTCCTCCCTCCCTCTCTGTCGGACAGGTTCAGCTGCATTTCACAGCAGAGCTGCCATCTGATTGGTCAGTGCTCACCTGCTCTGCGCAGACAGGTAAGGCAGCAGGTCAGCTTCACTCTGACTTCATTAATATTAACCAATCAGCTGCTGAAGGTGTTTAACTCAGGAGGAAGTGCCGGGTGCCCTCAGGGTCCTACTGCCCAGCAGCACATGAAGAGTTTTACTACGACTACGACGTCAACAACAACAACAACAACAACAACAAGACGCAGATTAAATGTTAGAAAACATTTTATGCTCCATCAAAGTGATGACAGTCTGTTAATCAAACTGAAATAATCCAAAACTTTACTCGATTTCTCTCATTTTGACTTCAAAGTAAAAAAACTTCATCAGCGCCGTTCAAGTGTTTCAGCGTCTCACAAAAAGACGAAAAACGAACAGAAGACGGAGAAAAAAAACACAGAAAGAAGGCCAGCAGCGAGAGGCAGAACCTGGCTTTCAGGTCCGGTCCTGGTCTGAGCTGGTCCTGGTCTGAGCTGGTCCTGGTCTGAGTTGGTCCTGGTCTGAGCTGGTTCTGGTCTGAGTTGGTCCTGGTCTGAGTTGGTCTTGGTCTGAGTTGGTCCTGGTCTGAGTTGGTCCTGGTCTGAGCTGGTTCTGGTCTGAGCTGGTCCTAGTCTGAGCTGGTTCTGGTCTGAGCTGGTCCTGGTCTGAGCTGGTTCTGGTCTGAGTTGGTCTTGGTCTGAGTGGTCCTGGTCTGAGCTGGTCCTGGTCTGAGCTGGTCCTAGTCTGAGCTGGTTCTGGTCTGAGTTGGTCTTGGTCTGAGTTGGTTCTGGTCTGAGTTGGTCCTGGTCTGAGCTGGTCCTAGTCTGAGCTGGTTCTGGTCTGAGCTGGTCCTGGTCTGAGCTGGTTCTGGTCTGAGCTGGTTCTGGTCTGAGTTGGTCTTGGTCTGAGTTGGTCCTGGTCTGAGCTGGTCCTAGTCTGAGCTGGTTCTGGTCTGAGCTGGTCCTGGTCTGAGCTGGTCCTGGTCTGAGCTGGTCCTGGTCTGAAGGTCAGTTCTTAGCTTCCTCACGTTTGTTAAGGTCCGTTGAGCCTTTTTTACGTCATCTGGATTCTACATTCACATTTTTGGCTTCTGTCTGACATTTCGACACGAAACAGAAAAAACAAGTTTTGACCAAGAAGTCAAACGTTTCAGGTCGATTTCGTCTCAAAAATCTTTTCTTTGAAATTTAACTTCAAGTCAAAAATGTGAAAAACTCGATATCAGAACTTTGAAACGTTTGAAGACAGCGCCGTCCTTCATGTGGACATCACGTCCTCGTTGACATCTGTCTGCACTTCCTGTGACACTTCTCGTCCTTGAGGTTCAGATCTTAAAGGTGAGACGACGTGAAGCTTCAAATGAAGGTGAACCGCTCCTTCAATCGACAAACAGGCGGTGACCTCTGACCTTCAAATCTTCACCTGTATGAAGACAAAACTCGACTTTAAGGCTTCAGCTGAACTTTGATGGTCTGTTCAAACAGATTTCCCTGATTTCATTCACAAAAATTTACATTTTTAATCATCATCTTCATCGTCATTGTCATCATCGTCGGTAATAATTCATATTTTTTCCTATTGAGTGAGACAACGATGGGACGAACAGCTGATTCGTTGATAGAAATACTCACGTCTGTTTGTCTCCTCAGAGTATTTGTGTCCACAGAGGGAGCACAGTCCAC
This sequence comes from Chaetodon trifascialis, assembly GCF_039877785.1. Classification (NCBI taxonomy): domain Eukaryota; kingdom Metazoa; phylum Chordata; class Actinopteri; order Chaetodontiformes; family Chaetodontidae; genus Chaetodon; species Chaetodon trifascialis. The sequence goes on along the minus strand of NC_092062.1, from coordinate 30,929,424 downwards.
CGTGTCTCTACAGGAGCCCAGAGGGGACAGAGCAAACACTGAGTCTGCAGACGAGGACGAGGCAAGTGTTCAGTGGGTTACAGTTTCCATCCTCAGCAGCAGGTGGTGCTAAATCCTCCACACTGGACTTGCATGTGACGGAGGTCAAAGGTCAGCAGGACAGAGCTGCTGCAGCGCCTGCAGACAACAGATCAGCCCAAAACGCCCACAAATCATTTCAAAGAAAACACTCTTCACTTCCTCTTATTACTTCCTGTTGCTGCAAACACATCACTTCCTGTGTGTTTCACAATAAAAGCCCTGAAGTGGTGGAGTCTCTTCCTTAAAACACTTATTGTGACATATGAGCAGGAAGTGTTGGACAGAGGACAGTGTGACATGTCAAGACATATACAGGAAGTGACATCACATGCAGGTGTCCAAACTCGTCCTCCATCGCGGCCACAGCCTTCATGATCCTTAAACAGGACTTCACCACGTCCTGGAAGTCTGGTCTGTCGAGACCTGCAGAGCATTCACTTCTCACCGGGCTGCTCTGACGTACAGGTGAACACTGTGACATCACTTCTGGCTGCTGCAGGTGCAACAGACTGTGATCCAGATCAAACCATGAGCTCACAGACCAGGTGGCAGTAACATGCAGTGGTCTGGTTAGACTCGGACTGAGGACGGCGTCAGGATCAGATTCAGGTTCACCTGAGCCAGGTGGGCCTCATCAGGGACGACGACAACCCAGCCTACAAAGAGGAGGTGGAGCAGCGGGTGGGCTGGTGCAAAGACAACAACCTGATCCTGAACGTGGACAAAACCAAAGAGATCATTGTGGATGTCAGGACGAACCAGCCCAGGTGGTCAGCAGCACATCACGGATGACCTCACCTGGTCTGCGAACACGTGTCACTGGTCAAAAGGGCACAACACCTGTGGAGAGCCCACCTGCCCCCACCCGTCCTCACTACATTCTACAGGAGGCTGCAGTGCTGCCAACTGGAAGAATATGAGGACAGCGTTGAGGACAGCAGAGGAAATCATTGGGGCATCTCTCCGTCCATTCAGGACGTCACACCTAAACGCTGCATGTCCCGTGCCAGAAACATCATCAGGGACTCCTCACACCCCCACCAGAGTGGGCTCCCTGCTGGCCTCTGAAAGAGGTTCTGAAGCATCCGGTGCAGGACCACCAGGTTCTGGAACAGCTTGTCCCCCCAAGACCATCAGACCGCTGGACTGTGAAAAAGCATTTTTACTCCAGTGATACACCTCAGGTCACTCTTCACTGACAGATAACCTCAGTGTGTCTTCTGCTGCTTATTGTAACATGCTGTATATATCAGAGTTTATACACACATATATAAACACACATATGCATATGTATGTGTGTGTGTTTGAAATATTTTTAACCCTGTGCTGAGCCTGTTGCAACGAAATTTCATCCAGTGTTCACCAATAAACTTTGTCTGAGTCTGAGTCTGAGGCTGAGTCTGAGTCTGAGGCTGAGTCTGAGTCTGAGTCTGAGTCTGAGTCTGAGGCTGAGGCTGAGTCTGAGTCTGAGTCTGAGTCTGAGTCTGAATCTGAGGCTGAGGCTGAGGCTGAGGCTGAGTCTGAGGCTGAGGCTGAGGCTGAGTCTGAGTCTGAGGCTGAGTCTGAGTCTGAGTCTGAGTCTGAGTCTGAGTCTGAATCTGAGTCTGAGTCTGAGGCTGAGTCTGAGGCTGAGGCTGAGGCTGAGTCTGAGGCTGAGGCTGAGTCTGAGGCTGAGGCTGAGTCTGAATCTGAGGCTGAGGCTGAGGCTGAGTCTGAGTCTGAGGCTGAGTCTGAGTCTGAGGCTGAGGCTGAGGCTGAGGCTGAGTCTGAGTCTGAGGCTGAGTCTGAATCTGAGGCTGAGGCTGAGGCTGAGGCTGAGTCTGAGTCTGAGGCTGAGGCTGAGTCTGAGGCTGAGGCTGAGGCTGAGTCTGAATCTGAGTCTGAGGCTGAGGCTGAGTCTGAGTCTGAGGTTGAGGCTGAGGCTGAGGCTGAGGCTGAGGCTGAGGCTCGTCCTGACTGTAGACTCAGACTGACTTCAGTCCTTCAGTCATTTCACCTTTACTGAGCGGAAATAAAAAGTTTGACATTATTCTGCCGAAACAAACGAGTGCAGTTTGAACCTTTATGTAAAGCCTGTTTGATGGTCAGACTGCTCTGGGCTTCTGTGACCTTCACGTCAAAGAAAATCACTAATCAATGAACTATTTTGATCACCAAAAATTCTCAGTTTTGACACAGAGAGCATCGATCTGTTAAACGTCTTTATTAGATCGTTTCATTTCACAGGAACCTGAACGCCGCATTGATTCATCGAGAAGAAAATCAACCAATCATCAATAACGGAGAACTTTGAACACAGACAGTAACAGAAACACGTTTGGATTGTCTCATTTCTCTGTGACATCACAGTGGCCTGCGATGATGTCATAGTGGCCCGCGGTGACATCACAGCGGCCTGCGGTGACATCATAGTGGTCTGCGGTGATATCACAGCGGCCTACAGTGACATCACAGTGGCCTACGGTGATGTCACGCCTGCCTGCGGTGACATCATAGTGGCCTGTGGTGATGTCACGGTGGCCCATGGTGACATCATAGTGGCCTGCGGTGATGTCACAGCAGCCTGCAGTGACATCACAGCAGCCTGCAGTGACATCACAGAGGCCTGCGGTAACATCATAGTGGCCTGCGGTGATGTCACAGCGGCCTGTTGTGACATCATGGCGGCCTGTGGTTTCATCTCTCACTACAGGAAGTGACATCAGCAAAAACTGAACATGGCGGATCTGAAATCTTCATCCATGTTTTGAATCTGCGACATCAAATCAATCCTTAAAAACTCTCTGAGTCTGTGGTACCTTCGTCATCCTCGTCCTCGCATGTTTCCTCTCTGACAGACAGACAGACAGACAGACAAACAAACCGACAGGCCGACAGATGGATGGACGGACGGCCCTCAGAGCCACCCTGATGATTGACAGGTCAGAGGTCACTTCTCTCCTCTGTCGGCCATCTTGCTGAACTTCTCCTCCAGGTCCTGAGCGCTGATGTGAGGCAGGCCGTCATCCAGAGGACAGCCGTCCACCAGACTGTTCATGGGGGTCGGAGGGACTCGAGACTCCTCCTCCTCCACGTCTCCCAGGCGACAGTCTCCCAGGCAACCGTCTCCATCCCGCTCCTTCAGGAAGTCCTTAACGATGGGGAGGAGCTTCTTACGAGAGGCCAAAGTGTTTCCTGGAAGGAAGAAGAGCCTGTGATCGAAAGCATGCAGGTGCACTTTACCTGGCCACATCACTCCGCCACAACATGCACAGGTGAGACATCAAGAGACAGACAATGTCAGGGGTCAGGGCAGACTGTCGAGTCCAGCTGAACTGCTGTTTATGGTCCAAACGTGTGGTTGTCGTGTCCATTACTGGACACTTGCAAATGGCCTGAGGTCACATGACCACACACCTGATGTGTATGACCGATTCTGTTGGACCCCGTCTGCCTGAGATGTTCTCTGTCATGTGTTTCTTGACCCCTGATGTCACCTGTTGGTCTGATCCGGACAGGTGTCCATACACTTTGAACCACTTCCTCCTGCTTTAGTCACACAGGTAAATCTCAGCTTCAGAGGAGGCGGAGCTTACCTTGCTGATAGGCCGTGATGTGAGGATGAGGGCTGCTGACGGGCCGGAGGTTGAGGGCGGGGTTACGGGCCTGTTCAAGGTAAAGGCTTACCTGGGGAGGGAGGGACACTCTGATATGAAGAAACATCACTGAACGAGAACCAGAGATCAGGAAGTACGACAAGTACCAACAGTAGTATTCTGAAGTGTACTTGCAGTGTGTACCTCTTCCCTGCAGGTAGCACTGTGGCTGAACACAGCAAGCTCTCTGATTGGCTCATTGCTCTCAGTGAAGGAGATGGTCATCAGCAGCAGCAAGTCGAATCCAAACTTCAGACAGAAACCTGAGAGCTTCGCCTCCAGCTCTGCCCTCTGCAGGAAGTCCTGATGCACGCATGCACAAAAACACACACACACGCACAAAAACACGCACGTACAAAAACACGCACACACGCACAGGTTTTCACCTAACCTTAACCCTACCCAAAACCTCAGTCTTACCTGCACAGTGTGTAGTACAGTATGCAGCACAGTGTGTAGTACAATGTGTAGTACAGTACGCAGCGTAGTGTGTAGTACAGTGTGTATTACTGTGTGTAGTACAGTACACAGCGCAGTGTGCAGTACAGTGTGTAGTAGACTGTGTAGTACAGCGTGCAGTACTGACTGACCTCCAGCGTGATGTAAAGGACAGAGATGGCAAGATTCAAACTTCCTGAAACAGACTTCATGTCCTTCAACAACATCTGTTCAGTGTTCAAACCTGAGGACAAAAACTTGCAATTAACACTTCAAGGTCATTCATATTCCAATACTGCAGTTAATGCTAACAGGCTTCAATCAGTACCTCCAAAATACTGCAAATACAATGGACGCGTTACTTTTTCTGTCCTGATCCAACTGTCACTCTTTAAAAACAACACAAAGGTATAAAAGACATACTGCAAGACACAGTTTGGTCCATTTCACCCACCAGAACCTGCCATGTACTGCAGTAAAATACCTGAAAACAGTTTTCTGTGACTGACCTGAGATGTCAAACTTGGCGTTCTGCAGGGTCTGGAAGAGAGCGCCCCTCGGTGGCAGAGCAGGGAAACGAGACTCCAATGCTGCAGCAAACTGAACGTCTTTAGGAGTCACTTTACCTGCTGAGGGAGCCATGTTGACACAGTCCAAGACCACCGCAGCTGCACACAGGACACACAGGACACATACAGGACACACAGGACACATACAGGACACACAGAACACATACAGGACACACAGGAAACATACAGGACACACAGGACACATACAGGACACACAGGAAACATACAGGACACACAGGACACATACAGGACACACAGAACACATACAGTACACACAGGAAACATACAGGACACACAGGACACATACAGGACACACAGGACACATACAGTACACACAGGACACATACAGGACACACAGAGGACACACAGGAAACATACAGGACACACAGGAAACATACAGGACACACAGGACACATACAGGACACACAGAACACATACAGTACACACAGGACACATACAGGACACACAGGACACATACAGGACACACAGGACACATACAGTACACACAGGACACATACAGGACACACAGAGGACACACAGGAAACATACAGGACACACAGGAAACATACAGGACACACAGGACACATACAGTACACACAGGACACATACAGTACACACAGGACACATACAGGACACACAGAGGACACACAGGAAACATACAGGACACACAGGAAACATACAGGACACACACAGGACACATACACGACACACAGGACACATACAGTACACACAGAACACATACAGTACACACAGAACACATACAGGACACACAGGACACATACAGGACACACAGGAAACATACAGGACACACAGGACACATACAGGACACACAGGACACATACAGGACACACAGGACACATACAGTACACACAGGACACATACAGGACACACAGAGGACACACAGGAAACATACAGGACACACAGGAAACATACAGGACACACACAGGACACATACACGACACACAGGACACATACAGTACACACAGAACACATACAGTACACACAGAACACATACAGGACACACAGGACACATACAGGACACACAGGAAACATACAGGACACACAGGACACATACAGGACACACAGAACACATACAGTACACACAGGAAACATACAGGACACACAGGACACATACAGTACACATACAGGACACACAGGAAACATACAGGACACACAGGAAACATACAGGACACACACAGGACACATACACGACACACAGGACACATACAGTACCCACAGGAAACATACAGGACACACAGGACACATACAGGACACATACAGGACACATACAGTACCCACAGGAAACATACAAGACACATACAGGACACACAGGAAACATACAGGACACACAGGACACATAGGACACACACAGGACACATAAAGGACACATAGGACACATACAGTACACACAGGACACACAGGACACTTACAGTACACACAGGACACATACAGGACACACAGGACACATAAACGACACATACAGGACACACAGGACACATAAACGACACATACAGGACACACAGGAAACATACAGTACACATACAGTACAGCAAATATGAACAGGAGTAAAAGGGGATACAAAAGTTAATAACAAGAAGCTAACACCTATTATCTCTGAGGATGTGTCCAGGTGTGTGAGGACGTGTTCAGGTGTATGAGGACGTGTTCAGGTGTGTGAGGACATGTTCAGGTTTGTTCAAGTGTGTGAGGACATGTTCAGTTGTGAGAGGACGTGTCCAGTTGTGTTCAGGTGTTTGAGGAAGTGGTCAGGTGTGTTCGGGTGTGTGTGGACGTGGTCAGGTGTGTTCAGGTGTGTGTGGACGTGGTCAGGTGTGTTCAGGTGTGTGTGGACGTGGTCAGGTGTGTTCAGGTACCGTAGAGCAGTTGAGCGACCTGCTGGTCCAGGATTTCTGGAGCTTTCTGAATGATGCGTTCTGTTACCAGGGTAGCACAGGATCCCACCATCTCCACGGTAACAGGACAGGAGGGGGAGGGCTCTCTCTCCTGCAGGTGATGGTCGATCACCTCCACCACCGCCCCCTCCAGGTTTCTGTCTGAACTGCAGGACAGATGAAGACGGTCCTCTTGTTACCTGTGTTGGACTCAGTAACATTTCAGGACAAACTGAATCTGAGCTGAAGACGTCTGCAGTCAGTCTGATGAAGAGTAACCACGATGAAGAGCTCTAATTAATCCCTCCAATCACCACGAAGATGACTGACACTTTGAATAGCCAATGAAAAGCTGAGCACGCTGACATCAGCGAGTTATTCGCAGCTGAGTCGCCTCAAATGCAGGATTTCAGCGCTGATAGAGATCTTACGCAGTTTGAAGTGATGAATATGTAAATGGCCTCAATATAAACATAAACAGCCAAATTATGAGTACAGATACCTTAAATATGAGTACAGATGGCCCAAATTTAGACGGCGTCACTACAATTACAGATATTTATGTAGATAAATATAATAAATGGGCTTTTTTGAGGACACCTGGATACAGCATTGGAGAGAACATGAAAGTATTCGGTTTGTTTTATTCTTATCAGTTTTTGTTGAACTTGGGCTCGTGTGAGGCGTCATCAGACGGCGCTCACTGTGTTCTCCAGCTGATTGACTTTCATCTGGAGTCTTTTCGTTTAGAAAAACATTCAAACTTCTGTTCCTCGCTGTCAGCAGCACCTTCTGACTGCTGGAGATGAAAATCAAAACCGGCATGAGGAGCCTTCAGCGTGCTTTGGCTCGGCCTCGGAAAGACGTTTCAGGCTCAAATCTGGTTTTTGGGGTTAAGAGGACGTTCGTCCTCGTCACCAGCTGCTGGCTCGTTGGGACCTGGTGGACTTCTGTCACAAAGAGCTGCTCTCGCTCCTGTTCTATTAAAAAAATGGACTTAACGTTGTGGTTACCTGGACAGTGGGTGTGGCTACTTGACGAGCAGGTGTGATTACCTGCCAGGTGTGTATGGCTACTGGACAGGTGTTTGCGGATACCTGGGCAGGACATTGTGGTCGACCAGCGTCAGCTGCAGACGGCCAGCTCGCCGCAGCGCTGGCAGGTCCAGCTGGTCTCTGAACAGCAGAAGGTCCGGAGACATACCGACCTCTCGCAGCAGGAAGACGTTGTCCGAACGCAGGACGAGGTCTGACTGACGGATGTTCAGCAGAGGGACAGCGAGCATGTCACTCTGTGCCGTCTGACAGAGAGAGAGACAGAGACAGAGGGTCACTCGGAGACCAGATATGCAGACAAACACCAGCACTGATTGGTCAGAGTCTCACCTTGGACAGGAAGTAAGCGTAGGTCAAAGCACACACCATAGAGTCCACGTCACAGGCTTCATTCCCGAGAACCACATGGAACCCTGGACCAGCCTGATCCGAGTTCACCTGAAGCACATTTTCTTTAGTAAATCACAGCGAGACCAAACATGTGGCCAACACAGGAAGTCAGATCCTGAGTCAGAAGCTCATCAGAGACACAAACCAAACGTTTGATGCTTCAACAGATCAATGGAAACTGAGGAAACTATTTCAGTGAAGTGAAAAGGTTCGAGGGGATTGCTTTAATAAATCATAAATTCTACTGTTGACTGACACCAAAGACAACAAGGTGAAGGCTGATATTCTAAACTGCAGGTTTATTATATGAATGTTCAGATTTGTCCAAAATTCATTGAGAAATATTAATTTAAAACATTGCTTTTCATGAATTTGATGTGTTAAAATAAAAAAACGTCCACTGTTGAAAGTGGTGTCACATTTTACTATTTTGTTATGAATGCATTCCACTTAATGTTGATTATCGTCATTTACTCTGCCGTTATTTTACATTTTTTTTAGCCTTCACAATTACTGTTTGTTTAATAGCTTGATCATTTGAAAAAAAGTTCTCAAACAGGAACTTTACTTTGAAAGGTGTACCTGACCGGAAGTTACATAGTTAGATATGTTTTGACATCGTCCATCCTCTATTAATAACTCTTGATGGAAATGGAAACAACTGTCTGAGCTAACACGCTAACACAGCCTGTCGGGCTAACTGCGGCTAACTGTGAAGCTAACACACACACACACACACACACACACACACACACACACGCATCCTCTGTGTGTGTGTGTGTGTGTGTGTGTGTGTGTGTGTGTGTGTGTGTGTGTGTGTGTGTGTGTGTGTGTGTGTGTGTGTGACCTGCACGACACGGCGGCAGCTCGACAGAAACTCCTCCATCTTCTGTTAGCTGTTAGCTGCTAGCTGCTAGCTGTTAGCTGCTAACTCCGCCGCTCTGACCGCTTGTTACCTCCCTCGCTGCTCCTCTAACCGCTTAACTGTCCGGTAAACGGTGACACTCGAACACGTTACTGGGAACACATGACTGTCAGCATGACTGTCGGTAATGTCGTGGGTGAGAGGTCAGGATGCCTTCCATGTGCGCTGAAAACGTCGTAAAAACGCGTTTTACCGCTGGTGACAAAGTGATCCGAGTTTGAAGATGCATCGACAAACAGAAACAAAAACAAGCATATTCACACAATTCACACAATATGTATCCAAAAAAGTGTCAGTCATAAACAGATAGGGTGCAGGCTGTATGCATCAACCAGTGTTTCCCAACCACTGTGCCGGGGCACATAAGTGTGCCATGAGAAATTAACAGGTGTGCCGTGGAAGATTATCCAGTTTCACCTGATTGCTGCTCTAAGGCTTACAGGACCAATCACGTGAACTCTTCCTGTGTGTCTTTCTTCAATTCCTGCAAGAATAGCAGCTTTGTGTTCAGGCCCAGGTTTCACACCGAATAAGTAAAATGAGTAAATTGAGATTACATTTTCATTATATTTCAATAAATATACTTTTAGTGACATCTTTGTTTGGTGGTGTGACTTGTGATTTTTAAAATGTAAAATATGTGCCATGGTTCAAAAAGGTTGGGAAACACTGCATCAGACCACAAGCTAACATGGTAATAAAGCCCACATTTCCTACAGTGTGTGAAGGTAGCACGACCCTCTAGGGGAATGGAAGTCTGGGTAATGTAGTCTCCCTCACAGCTCTGCTTTGTGTGTATTTGTCACGTTGTGCCCCCCAAGAAACGGGAGGAGGGGGGCACGCCCTCTGGGGGAAGGCGCTGTCCTCATGGTCCATCTCATGACTGCATTTGTGTGTAAAAAAAAAAAAATAAAAAAAGTAAAACTTGTGGAAAAAACTAGAAAAACAGAATAACAAAAAAATCTAATAAAAAAATTAAAAAACAGTAAATTTCTAAACTGAAAATGTATTTTTAAACAATGTGAGCCAGTGGGCAACGTTTCAGGCTCGAGAGAGAAAAAAAAAGTAAAACTAAAGGTGTGACTGAGGAGAAAGAATGGAGGGAAAACTTCTGCTTTACCTTCAGTGCTCAGGAAAGAATGGAGGGAAAACTTCTGCTTTACCTTCAGTGCTCAGGAAAGAATGGAGGGAAAACTTCTGCTTTACCTTCAGTGCTCAGGAAAGAATGGAGGGAAAACTTCTGCTTTACCTTCAGTGCTCAGGAAAGAATGGAGGGAAACTTGTGAAGTGAGTGAAGTTTCAGTGTGTTTGAAAAATGTGAATTCATGGACGGAGCAGTTGTTTCATCTCTGATGATTTGAAAGTTGTCAAACGTCACAGGCCGATGAAACAGCAAATTGTCTGTTTTTCTTGTTTTTTCTCACCTTGTTGGTGTCATTGGGATTCAGGTGCGTACAGAAAGGTGAGTTTATTGCTTGTTCCAGGGTCAGCTGGACGTCTCATGTTCACTTCATACAGAAAACACAGACTGACCTGATCTGAGCAGTTTGTCTGCGAGCTGTTTCATGAAACATCACAATACAAAATGTCTAATTGTAAAAACTGTTTAATCACATTTGCTGAAATATTTAACCAAATACATTTTTACTCTATCTTTAATCAAACGGTGACGTTCAGCCTCATTTTACATGTTCAGCAGAATAACAGTTTATTTGATTTGTTCAAGGTTCAGTGTGGTGTTTGCTTTCTGCTCATCTCCTGATTTCTTTTTTTAGGTATTCACTCACTTTTCTTCGTCTCATTACGTTGTTCATTTTGTTACAAACTGTAGGGGGCGCCAGCAGGATGTTACGACGGTATTCTGATCATGTTTCCATGGTAACAGTGATGTAAACTTTGATCAAGCTGCTACTATAAAATCATCAGAAATAATCAGAAACTGAAGTCACACAGAGACACTTAACCTGATTGGACAGAGACGATTTCAGTCCAGGAGTCAGACCCTGACCTTTGACTTCTGGGGACAACGCAGCTGCACCTCCGGATGATTGACAGCTGTCATTGCTTTGACTGAAATGTACGTGTGTGTTTATGGATAAACTCGTCATATTCTGTAATCAGCTTCCTGTTTCCTGTCAGCTGGTGTGTTGAAAGCTCCGGCGACCTCTGACTCCAGCTGCAGCAGCAGGTCTGTGACCTCTGACCCCCGGATAGGAGGTCTAGATCTTTTCCACATAGTTTCCAGGGAACATCCCCTCTCTGCCGCGCAACCGACCGAACCACCAACCAGACGGATCTGCAGAAAATACAGAGACAAAAGCTGAGGACAAGTCTGACTCAGGACATATCAGGACCACAGAGACGCAACAAGAGCTGTGATTGGTCAGTTTGACTTTGCAGGCATGCCTTTCAAGTCAGTAAATTATCTGTCCAGTAACTTTATTCTACAATCAGCTGATTGTGGTCTTGGTCTGCAGGGTTCATCGTAACTGCTGAGTGAACATCCCCAAACCAGCAAAGGACAGATGTCTAACGTTAGCTTGAACATTGATATAGCGCTATCCAGGACCCACAAAATAATGTAGCTAGCTAAAGAAATGCTAACTATTGCTCTTGAAAGCAACATTTGGTTACTGTATGCTTACATTTGAGCAGATGAACGCAGTGCTGAACACTACCATGCTAACTTGACGGCCCATGTACGCCGCTTCAACATAAGGAGAGACACCAGCAACACCTGCTGTCACTGGTTACTGATGATACGCTATGATTGGACAGTCAGTGTTCAGGTGTTTAGCAAATGGTAAATTATAGCTCACATTTAGTGATAATAGCTATATTACTTATGGCAATAATGACAAACTGATGGTGAATCATTTAGACTGAAGAAACCAGAGATCATTTAAACTGATCAGTCTCACTGTAGCTACTGAGCTAGCATACATTAGCTAATGTAAGCTAACATTTTGATTCCAAAGACTGACAAGCTGCTGCTCTGTTCGGATGTCCAGATGAAGGTGGTGAGTTTAAAATGGTAGCGTTAGCTGTTGGTTAGCATCCAACTGCTATCTAGCTAAAACAAGCAGGCTGAGAAAATAACGTTCGCAGTCAGATTGTAATTAACCATTTACTGAATGACACACACGTCACTAAAGGTCTTTTTCCACAGCGAAAGGTGCAGTAGTAATAGTAGCAGCAGCAGTAAAAGCAGAGATATTACCAGTCATACTGAAAGTAAAAGTAGTATCAGTATTGCCAAAATAAAAGTACTATCAGTAATACCAGAGGTAAAAGTAATAGCAGCACTGCTAAAAGTAGTATCAGTAGTACTAAAAGTAGAAGTAGTACTTGAAGCAGAAGTAGTAGCAGTAGTAATACAAGTGGCAGTAGTAGAAGTAGTACTAGATGTAGTACAACTATCAGGAGCATTAGTGGTAACAGTAGTAGTTTCAATACTAGCTATAGTAACGGCCACACTACGCACTAGCACTAGTGCTTGCAGTAGTATCAACAGCAGTGGTAGTAGTAGCAGTAGTCGCAGTAACAGCAGTAGTAACAGAAGCAGTAGAAGTATTAACAGTAGTAGTAACAGTAGTACTGACAGCAGTACCTTCAGTGAGTATCTCGATAAGATCATCGGCGTTGAAGCTGAGCTCATCGGTGTCCTGGGCGTCGTAGGCATACAGAGCTCTGCACTGCGGAGACCGAGGCTTCGGTTTGGGTGCCGGTTTGGGTCGACCTGCTCCAGGAAGAGGCTTCACCTCCTTTGACCGCCGCCGCTGCAGCCTGCAGGCGACACGCAGGGATTACAGTTCTGTTTAGTTTCTTTACACCACGGCCGACGTGCCGTAGAGACAGGCGGCATGAACATCTGATCGAACTCCTGCTTTAGAAACATAAAGATGATCCGAGGCGGAGGTCACACGGGGACATTTCACCTGACGGTACGCAGGATTGCAGGGACACCAATACTTTTAGTCCAGGAATCAGTGGGTACATACTGGTTTTACTGGTTATTACTGATTATTGTGGTGACACTGGTTACTGTTAGTGGTTATACTGGTTATACTGGTTACATCAGTGATACTGGTTACATTACTGTGAGGTTTATATTGGTTATGTTACTGATACAGAATGTACTGGTTATGCTGGTGTGTTGTTCCGGGCAGTCTCACCCAGCGGCGCCCTGGTCAGGGACGTCCATGAAGCCCATGTCGTATTGTTGTTGGGTCCGGTTGTCATGCCGATGCTGGTTCTGTAATCTGGGGAGACTGGGCTGCTCCATGCTGGACTGCTGCCTCAGCAGGGAGCCTCTGGAGGAGGCAGAGTCTCCTCTGCGACCTCCGCCCCCTCTGGAGCGAGGAGCTGAAGAAACAGGAAAAGTTATAAAACCAAACTCACTCAGACGGTGATGTTCTGACACCAGAAGGGTTTTTTTTCTGGTACCTGAGTTGTACTGGCTGGTGGGTGGCGCCTGGCTGCCCATGTAACGACTCTTACGGTTGTCCCTCCTTGTTGGTCCTGCAAATCAAACACACAGGGAGTGAGGGGTGCACACGGGACGCTGTGGTAGAATTCATTTGTGGTGAGTCCCATCAGAACTTACTGGAGTTTTTGGGCAGACCCGGTCCAATAGAGACCTGCAGGACCTTCCCACTGGGCTTCAGGGTGGCCTCATCCCCCTGACCCACCTGGAACTGTATCTGTCTGGACCCCGAAGAGCTGAATGGACCCCAGCCACCCTTCTTCACCTTAAACTCCAGACTGGAGGACAGTGACAGAGAGAGGGATACAGCTGACAGTCGTGTAAATTCTGTATTACATTAGAAAAACCATCATAGCTATCAGGTGTGTTTTTAGCCATGTTAGCAGCTCCATGGTCCAGACTACCTGGATTGATTTATTCACACACAGCTGAATGTACAAACATTACATTAAGGTTTTGGTGGAAAGAATGACATGTACGTATTTCTTATAATTGAGTTAAACAAAAATAGTCGTGGTACTGACAGGTTGTTGAATTTCAGCGGCAGTTTCTTCTGAGTTTTCTCCTGATAACGTTTTACCAGCAAACTGAGGAACTCCGTTTTAAAGACACTCTGAAGAACACTGTCATACTCCTCCTCGTGGATGATGAAGAAGTCGTCCTGCAGAGTGCTGACAGAGTGACAGACAGGCAGAGAGAGAAACAGACAGGCGTAGAAAGACAAGATGAAACAAACATTTAAAGTATGTTTTTCACTGCTTTATCTCTTTAGGTAGCTCTCTTAATATAGGACTGAATGTACAGGTGCTGGTCATAAAATTAGAGTATCATGGAAAAGTGATTTATTTCAGTAATTCCATTCAAAAAGTGAAACTTGTATATTATATTCATTCATTACACACAGACTGATATATTTCAAATGTTTAGTTCTTTAATTTTGATGATTTTAAACTAACAATTAATGAAAATCCAAATTTCAGTATCTCAGAAAACTAGAATATCACTTAAGACTGATACAAAAAAAGGATTTCTAAAAATGTTGTCCAACTGAAAAGTAGAAACATGAAAAGTATGAGCATGTACAGCACTCAATACTTAGTTTAAGCCTATTGCTTGTACACTTTTTCTACCACATCTTTTCCTTCCCTTTGCCTTTCTACTAATGTGCTTGGACACAGAGCTCTGTGAACATCCAGCCTCTTTAGCAATGACCTTTTGGGACTTGCCCTCCTTGTGCAAGGTGTCAATGATCGTCTTTTGGACGACTGTCAGGTCAGCAGTCTTCCCCATGATTGTGTAGTTCACAGAACTAGACTGAGAGACCACTTAAAGGCCTTTGCAGGTGTTTGGAGTTAATTAGCTGATTAGAGTGAGGCACCAGATATCTTCAATATTGACCTTTTCCACAATATTCTAATTTTCTGAGATACTCAATTCGGGGGTTTTCATTAGTTGTCAGGTATAATCATCAATATTAAAAGAAGTAAATACTTGAAATATGTCGGTCTGTGTGAAATGAATGTATACATTATACAAGTTTCACTTTTTGAATGGAATTACTGAAAAAAATCAACTTTTCCATGATATTCTAATTTTATGACCAGCGCCTGTACATGGTGTACTCTCTAAATGTTCTGGTCCTGGTTCTAGTTCTGGTGCTGTACCAATTCTTAATTCTAATTTCCAATTCTGCTTTCAGTTGTAGCTCTGGCTAAGTGGCCCTGGTCATAGTACTATTGTTTTCCCTGGTTCTATTTCTAGTTCTGGTTTTAGCTGTTGTTCTGGTTCAAGTCCCAGTTCCAGTTCTGGACCTCCTAATTCTGATTTGATTTCTACTTCTAGTTCTAATTCTGGATCCAATTATAATTCTGGCCCGGGTCCTGTTTCCAGTTCTAGTTGTGGTCCTGACCTGGTTTTAGTTCCACTTGTACTTGCAGTCCTGGTTCTAGTTCTAGTTCTGGCCCTGAATTTAGTTTAGTTGTCAACAAAGTTCTAGTACTTGTCCGGCTTTCATTTCTGGTTCTGATCTGAGTTTCTGAGTTTCAGATACTGTCACTGGTAGTTCTGGGCATGAATATAGTTTTAGTTCTGGTACTTCTCGTAATTCTGGAGTTGGTCCTGGCTGTAGTATATGTGTGTAGTTATGGCCCTTGTTCCAGTTCTAGCTCTGCTCTTATTTGTAGTTCTATTTGTGGTGCTGGTTATATCCCTAGTTGTAGCTCTAGTCCCGGTCCTGGTTCTAGATCTGTTTCTGATGGTGTACCTCAGGGAAACAGACTGAATCTTGTTGAGCTCAATCTTCCTCTTGAGAACCTCCTGGATCTGACCTTTATCTGGACCCTGCTTCACCTTCTCTCGTCCAATCAGGTATAGGAACTTTGGGGTCAGGATGAGGTCACGCTTCACAGTCTGTGGAACAACAGAAACAGAGAGTGTTCAGTTCAGTGAATTACACGTTAAATTTGATTTATGACCCAAACAAAATGAGCACCAGTGCCTGATTTGTCCACACTGCACATTCCTGAATGGTTAACTGATTAGCAGATGCGTCTCAAAGACTGCAGTCAAGCCAAGGATCTTGACTGGTTGCTCTTCCTCATTCAGTATTACTGTTATTACTGTCCAAATATTTGGACAAATTGTATTCTGATGCTTTGTCTACTGGGCTGGATCATCCAATGGGCATTCTGGCATGGGCCCAGGGATCCACTTGAACTTAGGGGCCTGTCCAAGCAGCCAAAAGAAAAATGACAAGATATATATACTTCTTATTATCAGTACTGTATTCAAAACTGGTGAGGTCATTATCTGTCATCCATGGCACAGTTTTAGGACTGTGTCTTAAGCAGATTCAAAGTGACAAGTAAATCATTACAAAAGGTCATCATGGATCTGTTGATAGCTATTTGTCTCTTTGACTCTTTGAGAGCATAGGCTTTATCACTGTGCAATGAGTGTTCCTGGTGTGTGGTGGTCACACAGAGATGAACAGCAGTGGGCCAAGAGGCAAATAGCATTTTAAGATAAACCAGGTTTTCTAGGGGACCATTAAACATTTGTGACCAGAGGCCTGCGACTTGATGAGGGTCTGTTTGGCAACATTGTTTCTTGAAATGTTCATGACAATAAGCCCTTTGAATTGAAAAAAATAAAATAATTTCTCTACATTTCTGCGCTAAAGCAGTACCAGGAACTTGATTTACATGGCTTGAATCTCCTCCTTGCCCAGGTAGTGGAATAACTGGCTCAATAAACTATGTTGTATCACACAGCCAACATAAATCTGATGATATATCTGAGATTTGTTGTTACAACTTCATAACAAAAATATACAATGCCTGATATCCGGGCTCTAGTACTCAACGCTGGCAACCTGAAGAAGGACAGGTAAGCGAGTGGAACAAAGAATCAATCAGATTTGCTGAGGGGCTTTTGCTGTCTAGATGGAGTTTTTACCCTGAATCTTCGGTCAAATTTCACCACGACGTCGGCAAAGTCGATCCTCTCTCGGCGGCCGACAAACTGTCTGATCTCTGGATGGTTGTCTGTCCCGATGTAGTCACCCACAAAGTTCCTGTTAATGCTGTTTCTGCGGCGCTCCTTTTTGTTCAATAGGACGTCAGAGGCTGCAAACAGATAATCATTTAGTGGAGAGGAAGACATCCAGTCCAAGACACAATCACAAGCCAAATGTGCCCCTTCTTTAACCACTTATATGGACGACAGTCTTACCTTCCTCCCTCATCTTGACATACTTGCGGACAGCGATGTGTTTCCGCCAAGCCTTCTGGATGACCCGAGCATAACCATTATATTTCCTCTCCCTCATCTCCTCCAACAAAAAGAGCTGCAGAGAGGAAAAAAACACCAAGACAACAAACATAAAGACAAAACAGAGATGGACCCTGACAGGCTGAGTGGATCGAGGGGTTCTAAGAACTGCAATAGCCACAATGCCAAAAAAAATGTTTTTGGATCAGTTCAGGAGCTGTAGGAGCAGTTTGGTTCTGAAAATGACACACTGGTGATGTCACAGTTCAAGAACAAGTCATTTGGCACAGTGGTACAGGTGGTAACAGGTCGCCTCAAAGCTAGAAGGTCCCGGTTCGAATCCCGCTGTGCCGCGGAGGAAGGACGACCAGGATGGCTGTGCAGTTTCACCTCCCTAACTTGTGACTAATAAACGATTTCTTCTTCTTCTTCCATAGCAATGAATGCTGAGGCTCATGGGTACTGTAATATTAACAGTCACACCACAGACCAAAACAGAGAGGAAAAATCTGAAACATCTCTACCCGAAGACCAGAGTAGAACTCTAGGTACTAGTCAAATGATCAGGAGGAGCTTGAGTGCTTCATACCGACTCTGGAGCTTTGATGAAGACTTTGGTCTTGCCCAGCTGAAACTGGTCCTGATCCATGTTGACAGAGTTGAGGAGGTGAAGCACTCCCTGGCGCTCATCACCCCTCCAACAAGGCCAGGTGTCCTTTGTCAGGATGGCATACCTGCAGCACAAAGTCTCTGTTAGCATGAGTGAAGCAGCAAGACAGTTCAGGACAGTTTGCATGATGTTACACTGTTTGACCTCTGACCTCTGCAGAAACTTGTTGAAGGCCCGTCTGTAGGCATATCCGGCCCGGCGGACTCTGATGTTCTCTCGGAGACCCAGGTACTCCACTTGGTGTCTGACCCGATTCTCCTCCCAGTCCCGGGGACGTTTGGTCTCGTTGGGTTTGATGCAGCGGATATAGTGAGGGGTGCACTTCATCAGAGTCTGGACGAGGGTGTTAGCTTGTTTCTAAAAGGAGGAGGGGGCACAGTTTCACCTCACTGCTGTGGTTGGACTGAAAACCTGCAGGATTTCTGTGTATAAATCATTCAAATCATGCTGTTTGTCAAGGCTGAAATAAAGTGCCTGTTCATAACAAAAAGAGAGAGTAAAGAGAGACCGGGTAGGACTTGGTGGCCACTGGGGGCCACCTACAGGGGATGTATGGTAGCCACTGTGTATCTTTATGTGGCCACAGGCCATTGGGCCATGGTTAATGTTGAACCCCGTACTGCCAACAGGCAATCTAGCTGGTAACATGCAGCCAATTGCCAGCCAAAATAGTTCACCAAGTTAGCTATTTTGCTACCAGTTAATCTAACCAACTACCACTTGTCAAGCTAGGTTGTTCAGCTGCTAACCAGCCATGAAGCTGAACTGAGATCCTGTGAGATACTTTTTGTTGCGGAGCAGCTATACTCCAGCAGAGCAGAGTTATAAGTAAACATAACATTGTCAGCTAGCATGATAGCTTTCTGTGTGATGGACTGTCTCTGCTCCCACAGGACTCAGCTCTGTCAAGACAGTTTTAAACTGGTTCAGGAAACCAGGCTCATTTTAATCTGTAGTTCCTGGGTGGAGGCAATCAGTGATGCTGAGGTTGACGCAGTAACATATGACAGTAACAGACCGTTAGAGAGAATTCAAACATTACAACTCAAAACAAACAGTAGAGGACAACCAATCACCAGCAGTCTAAAGCAATTAAAATAAGAGCCTCAGGGCTCCTGATGAACCACCTATGTTCTGGTCCTGCAGGGACCTTTGGACCATGTCATCACCCTCTCTCTCCTGAGCAGTGAAGCTCAGTGACTGCAGGTCTGAGTCCATTTCTCCAGTCTGGATTTCAGATGTTTAAAAGTCCCTGTGATAGTAAAGGGTAAAAATTTCCACCTGCCGGAGAAGAATTTTGACCAAACTTGTGAAACCATAACCGCAGCTCCCTCCAGCAGAGGCTGTGCTTGACCTGAACACTGGCTCAGTGTTGGTGGATTCATCTCATATAAAAATCCAGCATAAGGAACACAAATTACAAGATTAAAAGCCATAAGATAACACTTTTTAACTACACAGCAGTTGTGAGGATGTCCATTACTCTCATTGTGTCTGCAAGCGAAGCCCCTGGTCGAAGCAGTTCTGCTGAAACCGTTTGAGTGCTGCTGTGTCGCTGTGCTGACACTCCACCGTCCTGTTAGTGCCCCTACAGGCTTCAGACAAACAACATCCTGAGCATCCATCCATTGTCCATACTAGGCTGGAGCCTATCCCAGCTGTCAACAGGCGAGAGGCGGGGTACACCCTGAACCGGTCGCCAGTCGATCGCAGGGCAACACATACAGACAGACAACCATTCACGCTCACACACACACCTGAGGACGATTTTATAGTCACCAGTTAACCTGACGAGCATGTTTCTGGTCTGTGGGAGGAAGCCGGAGAGAAGCCACGCATGGACAGGAAGAACATGCAAACTTCACACAGAAAGGCCCTGCCCGACCCGGGGATCGAACCGGCGACCTTCTTGTTGTTGGGCACGCGCACTACCTGCTGCGTCACCATGCCGCCCACATCCTGAGCAGTCAGGTGTGGTGCAGTCAGAAGGTCAGTCAGAAGGTCTCTCTCACCTTGATCTTACTGCTGGCAGTGCTCGGACGCCCTCTCTTCTCAGCCTCCAGGTTCTCAGGGAACAGAGCTCTAATGAACGGACTAGCCCCAAACACACCACAGACAGGGGTCATTGTGAGGTCACCATTTGATCACATCTCACACACACACACACACACACACACACACACACACACACACACACAC
This sequence comes from Chaetodon trifascialis, assembly GCF_039877785.1. Lineage (NCBI taxonomy): Eukaryota > Metazoa > Chordata > Actinopteri > Chaetodontiformes > Chaetodontidae > Chaetodon > Chaetodon trifascialis. Next base: position 30,909,313 of record NC_092062.1, on the reverse strand, counting down.
ACACACACACACGCACACACGCACACACACACACACACACACACACACACACACACACACACTCTCTCTCACTCTTAGAGTACTTACAACTCACTGCTCTGCATCAGTTCGATGATGTCATTAAACAACACATCCCTGTTTCTTTCACAGAAACCGCTGACATCATACGACACCTGGACAGACAGACAGGTATGGTTGATGACTGCACTGACCCTCAGACAGGTGACGTGTAGCAGCAGACAGACAGACAAACAGACAAAGGGGCAGGTGGAGTTTAGCTGCAGACAGACGGACGGACAGGTGAACACCTGAGCAGGGCGTCAGGTGTACAGGTGTACAGGTGTACAGGTGTACCTTTCCAGCGTAGTGGTGGATGATGAATCCTCGGTTCCAGCTGCTGAAGTGTTCGTGGGATCCGATCTGTCCCTGGAGTTTCTGCAGCAGCGTCTGATCTGCTCCCTCACCTTTAGCGTGCATCGTAGCGCACACATCGTCCAGGATGCTCATGAGCCCAGGAGGATTCTGGGAAAGGACCAGAATCAGAGGTGAAGACAGAGACATGCTGAAAGAACTCTTCGACACAATCGAGGTTGGAACTAGAAGAAAGCGTGTTTGAATGAATCCTACTCGTAACCAGTAAAGACAAAATAGTCGTAATGATTTCAGTTCAGTTCGTTATGAAGTTCTGCTGCATCAGTAACTGTATTTCCTCGAATGCTGGCCGGAGCCTCGATCTTCATCAGCTGTCTTCATTTCTAACTGTGCTGTTTGACGAGTATATGTGGTCACGTTTCACTATGAAACCTCCATGTCTTCTGATCCAAGCTGCTCTGTTAAAGTTTTGTTATTACATCATGCTGTTAATGCAAACTCAACACTTTCTGTATCATTTCAAATTAAAAGTCCTGTGTTGTTTCAGTGGACAGAATCAATTCATTTGGTGAGAATACTTTTATTGTGAAACAAGTTCAGGAATATTGAGTGACCTCAATGGTTCCCATACAGCACTTGATATATAGCTGCTGTGAGACATTAACACACACGCACGCGCGCACGCACGCACGCACGCACACACACAATGACTGGAAGAGGACAAGAAGGAGTGATTCAGAACAACAAAGTGCTGAAATGACATGAGTATGTTGTTGCATGCGTTCAGTTGAAGCGATGGAAACGTACACTACGCTTCGCGGGCCCTTACCCACCCTTGTTTTTTTTTATTTGGGGCCAACCTTTATTTGAGAAAATACTGTGATAATTCTGGAAAAGTTGTAATTAAAGCAATGTCGTTCCTGGAGCTCTTGTTTCACTCGTATGAGTTTGGGCTCAAAGAATAATAATAACACACAATATCTCTGTTTGCTGAGTGCTTGACTCACCAGTTTGGACTCGATGAGGTCACAGACCACCTTGTTGTTGAAATACTCGATGGGGGTCCATTTGATCCCCTCCTGAACATACTCTTCCTGAAGGGACAGAAGAACAGATTCAGTTTACGTTGGTTAGAAAAGACGTTACTGTCTCCAATGGCAGACATTTGTCTCCAGAGATCACAGATGTGAAGTCATGACGTGATGTCACGATGTGATGTCATGACGTGATGTCACGATGTGATGTCATGATGGAGCACCTGTTCCGCCTTCAGCGTGAGCTCGATGAAAATCTGCTGCAGCTTCTCGTTGACAAAGTTGATGCAGAACTGCTCAAAGCCATTTCTCTGAAAAACAGGAAACACAAGTCAGTCAGATTTCATCAGAATGGCCGCAGTGTTCTTAAATGTTGTCATAATGAACACATGATGCTGATTTTTATTTTCCATTCTGAATCAGTTCTTCTCTTGATCTGTTTTTTATTCTCTGGCTGTAAGTTCCATTTTCCAATCAAGTTTGATCTGATCTCATTCTGCCTGAATCTTTGTAGAAGCCTGCAAACCTTCTGCCACTTCTTCAGTTTAGAACCAGAACCAGACCCAGAACCAGAACCAGAACCAGACCCAGACCCAGAACCAGAACCAGACCCAGACCCAGACCCAGACCCAGAACCAGAATCAGAACCAGAACCAGTCCCAGACCCAGACCCAGAACCAGAATCAGAATCAGAATCAGAATCAGAACCAGACCCAGACCCAGACCCAGAACCAGAACCAGAATCAGTCAGAACCAGAACCAGAGTCAGAGTCAGAGTCAGAACCAGAACCAGAACCAGAACCAGAACCAGAGTCAGAATCAGAATCAGAATCAGAATCAGAACCAGAATCAGAATCAGAATCAGAATCAGAACCAGAACCAGAATCAGAACCAGAACCAGAACCAGAATCAGTCAGAACCAGAGTCAGAATCAGAATCAGAATCAGAACCAGAATCAGAACCAGAACCAGAGTCAGAGTCAGAGTCAGAGTCAGAATCAGAATCAGAATCAGAACCAGAATCAGAACCAGAACCAGAGTCAGAGTCAGAGTCAGAGTCAGAATCAGAACCAGAACCAGAACCAGAGTCAGAGTCAGAACCAGAACCAGAACCAGAACCAGAACCAGACCCAGAACCAGAACCAGACCCAGAACCAGAACCAGAATCAGAACCAGAACCAGACCCAGACCCAGACCCAGACCCAGACCCAGAACCAGAACCAGAATCAGAATCAGAACCAGAACCAGACCCAGACCCAGACCCAGAACCAGAACCAGAATCAGAACCAGAGTCAGAGTCAGAGTCAGAACCAGAACCAGAACCAGAACCAGAACCAGAACCAGAGTCAGAATCAGAATCAGAATCAGAACCAGAATCAGAATCAGAATCAGAACCAGAGTCAGAGTCAGAGTCAGAATCAGAATCAGAATCAGAACCAGAATCAGAATCAGAATCAGAATCAGAACCAGAACCAGAATCAGTCAGAACCAGAGTCAGAGTCAGAGTCAGAGTCAGAGTCAGAATCAGAACCAGAACCAGAACCAGAACCAGAGTCAGAGTCAGAGTCAGAGTCAGAACCAGAACCAGAACCAGAGTCAGAGTCAGAGTCAGAGTCAGAACCAGAACCAGAACCAGAGTCAGAGTCAGAATCAGAATCAGAATCAGAACCAGAATCAGAACCAGAATCAGAATCAGAACCAGAGTCAGAGTCAGAATCAGAATCAGAATCAGAACCAGAACCAGAACCAGAGTCAGAGTCAGAATCAGAGTCAGAATCAGAATCAGAATCAGAATCAGAATCAGAACCAGAACCAGAATCAGAATCAGAATCAGAACCAGAGTCAGAGTCAGAGTCAGAGTCAGAGTCAGAACCAGAACCAGAACCAGAGTCAGAGTCAGAATCAGAATCAGAATCAGAACCAGAATCAGAATCAGAACCAGAATCAGAATCAGAACCAGAGTCAGAGTCAGAGTCAGAGTCAGAATCAGAATCAGAACCAGAACCAGAACCAGAACCAGAACCAGAATCAGAACCAGAACCAGAACCAGAATCAGTCAGAACCAGAGTCAGAGTCAGAGTCAGAGTCAGAGTCAGAATCAGAACCAGAACCAGCTTCAGTCTAAAAGGACGTCTCCTGTCAGCCGGTCGTTGAAGTGCAGGGCAGAGACGTGCGTGTTCACACCTGGAAGATCTCAAAGCCGTAGATGTCCAGGACTCCGATGTTGAGCTCCTCCTGGTCCTTCTGCATGGCTTTATTAATACACTGTCACACACACACACACACACATCAAATCATCAGCAATGAACAAAGTGTGTGTGAAATGAAAGGAAGTGGCGTGCGGCGTGGCGGTGTGGACTGACGTCGACCAGGAAGTCGAAGAGGCGGGTGTACAAAGCTTTGGACAGCGCGTCTCTGGAGAAACAGGCCTGCTCCGTGTTCAGGGTGACGGAGATGCTCTCGGTCTTCCCGCCCCACTTACTGTCCATGATCCTGCTGGTCAGTTTACTGCACAGGCCGTCCTGACAGATCCCCAACAGGAAGGACGGGAAGGCCAGGACTGACAGGAAGACACGCAGAGACATTTTTACCACCAACAAGTCCATCAGTCTACAGCCCAACAACCCAACAGGGACCCACAACCCCCCTGTTCCTCTGCTCAGATCCGTCCTCTCATGGAGTCTACTGTGTAGTACTGTGTACTGTGTAGTGTACTGTGTACTGTGTAGTGTACTGTGTAGTGTACTGTGTACTGTGTAGTGTACTGTGTAGTACTGTGTACTGTGTAGTGTACTGTGTACTGTACTGTGTACTGTGTAGTGTACTGTGTAGTGTACTGTGTACTGTGTAGTGTACTGTGTAGTGTACTGTGTACTGTGTAGTGTACTGTGTACTGTGTAGTGTACTGTGTAGTGTACTGTGTACTGTGTAGTGTACTGTGTACTGTGTACTGTACTGTGTACTGTGTAGTGTACTGTGTAGTGTACTGTGTACTGTGTAGTGTACTGTGTAGTGTACTGTGTACTGTGTAGTGTACTGTGTAGTGTACTGTGTACTGTGTAGTGTACTGTGTACTGTGTAGTGTACTGTGTAGTGTACTGTGTACTGTGTAGTGTACTGTGTACTGTGTAGTGTACTGTGTAGTGTACTGTGTACTGTGTAGTGTACTGTGTACTGTGTAGTGTACTGTGTAGTGTACTGTGTACTGTGTAGTGTACTGTGTACTGTGTAGTGTACTGTGTAGTGTACTGTGTACTGTGTAGTGTACTGTGTACTGTGTAGTGTACTGTGTAGTGTACTGTGTACTGTGTAGTGTACTGTGTAGTGTACTGTGTACTGTGTAGTGTACTGTGTACTGTGTACTGTGTAGTGTACTGTGTAGTGTACTGTGTACTGTGTAGTGTACTGTGTACTGTGCAGTATCTTACAGTCCTGGCTTTCGACCACAGCGTAGTTGTTTTCCTCTCTGAAGCTGATGTTTCCAAGATGAAGAATTCCTGCAACAAGCTGAAGAACTGAATCCTGATCCTCTATAGACAGACCCACCACTGACATGGCCTCCTGAGACACAGACAGACAACAGACACAGAGACGAGACAAGACAAGACAAGACAAGGTGAGACTTCGTTCATCCTACGTCAGGGACAATCACCTGTTGACAGCAGCAGCATGAAAACAGAACAAATGCCACAAACAGACAATAAAAACAATAGAAATTAAAAAATCCATCAGTCATAGACGACCAGACAGACGCAGTATAAAAAGAAATACTGCCAAAGACACAGTGTCCTTACAGGTACATATACACACAGACAGATACACACCATAGTATCAGAGAACTCCTTCTTGTCATTGACGTCCTCCACAGTGTAGGTTCCTGATTGGTTGAGGTAGAAGTAGTAGTCGGGGGTCGTGACCCCCAGGTTCTCCCTCTGCTCCTTGCTCGCCCCTTCCAACAGCTGAGGACAGAGGTCAAAGGTCACAGAGGTTTTAGCAGAGGGACGTGGACTGAACGAATGAGCTAAAGGAGAATGACAGACCATGTTCTGGGTACTGCAGGTACTATATGGCAGTACCTGGTAGTACAGATGAATATTTGCTGTAGTACCTGGTAGTACAGATGAATATTTGCTGTAGTACCTGGTAGTACAGATGAATATTTGCTGTAGTACCTGGTAGTACAGATGAATATTTGCTGTAGTACCTGGTAGTACAGATGAATATTTGCTGTAGTACCTGGTAGTAGATGTGGAAGTTTCTCTCTCCGGGATTCTGTGACACCACTCGACTTTTCTCCAACAGAAAGTTGGAGATTTTTCCTCCGTCAGGAGCTCCTCCTCGACTGAACTGGATCTCAAAGTATTTCCCCTGACAGGAGGACGAGCGGAGCGTGTACGAGGGTTACCAGTACACAGTAGAAGTACACCGTTCAACATTTTGTGTATTGTCTGTCAGAATATAACTGTACTCACAAATCTGCTGGAGTTGTTGTTGCGGACAGTCTTTGCATTACCGAAGGCCTCCAGCAGGGGGTTGGACTGCAGGATGATGTCTTTAACATGCTGCACACACACACACACACACACACACACACACACACACACACACACACACAGATCAATCTACACTATAACAGTGCTTACCTCAGCACGTCAGCAGTTCACTGCTACCTCATAGTACCTTATTGCTGAGGTAAGCGTATCGTCTCACTTCCTGTTTCTGGTTGCTGCCTTACGAGTAGTGTGCGTTTGTCGCTCTTGTTCCTCTGAGTGTAATTTGCTCTGTGTTTTGTTACAGCGGCCTTTTATCCGCACTCTAGAGTAACATTAGTTCTGCTCAAGCACCCATAAGTCTGTTTATTTAGCGACCGTCAATTTTATTTGTCTACGCGCTTGTCTGCTCTGCTAGCTATACCAACTTAGCCTAGCAGCTAGCGATGGCTTCTCTCTGTCCCTCTCCAGCTCTCTCCTGCTTGGTGTGTCACATGTTTAGCTACTCCTCTGCCTCCTTTAGTGATACTGGTACGTGTAATAAATGTAGTTTATTTGGTGAGTTGGAGGCGAGGCTTAGTGAATTGGAAGCTCGGCTCCGCACCATGGAAACAAAACCATTAGCTATAGTTAGCCAGGCCCCCTTAGCCGGTGCGGACCGACCAAGTGCAGCTCTGGCTAGCCGTCCCTCGACAGCTCCCGAGCAGCCGGGAAACCAGGGAGGCTGGGTGACTATTCGAAGGAAGCATAGTCCCAAGCTGAAGCCCACGGGTCACTACCAACCGCTTCATGTTTCTAACAGGTTCTCCCCACTCGGCGACACACCTGCTGAGAAACCAACTCTGATTATTGGCAGCTCCATTTTGAGAAATGTGAAGTTAGCGACACCAGCGACCATAGTCAAATGCCTGCCGGGGGCCAGAGCGGGCGACGTCGAATCAAATTTGAAACTGCTGGCTAAGGATAAGCGTAAATACCGTAAGATTGTTATTCATGTCGGCGGTAATGACACCCGGTTACGCCAATCGGAGGTCACTAAAATTAATGTGGAATCGGTGTGTACATATGCTAAAACGATGTCGGACTCCGTAGTTTTCTCTGGACCCCTGCCAAATCTGACCAGTGATGATATGTTTAGCCGCATGTCATCGTTCAATCGCTGGCTGTCGAGGTGGTGTCCAGCAAACGGTGTGGGCTTCATTGATAATTGGCAGACTTTCTGGGGAAGACCTGGTCTGATTAGGAGAGACGGCATCCATCCCACTTTGGAGGGAGCAGCTCTCATCTCTAGAAATCTGACCGATTTTATTTATGAACCAAACCCCTGACAACTCAGAGTTGAGACCAGGAGGCAGAGCTGCAGTCCTACACGCTTCTCTGCGCCTCCATTAGAGCAGTTACCCACCCAACACTCCATAGAGACTGTGTCTGCTCCCCGACCACGTAAACTAAGTAAACCAAAAGTACAGAGAAGAGGAGTTAAACATAAGAATCTAATTAAAATTAGAACAACCTCTGCAATAGTACAACAAGATAGGAGAATTAAATGTGGACTCCTTAACATCAGATCTTTGTCCTCTAAAGCTGTTCTAGTAAATGAGTTAATATCAGACCATAATGTTGATTTATTTTGTCTGACTGAAACCTGGCTGTGTCCTGAAGAGTATGTGAGCCTAAATGAAGCTACTCCTCTGAGCCATATTAATACCCACATTCCTCGAGGCAGCGGCAGAGGAGGTGGAGTTGCAGCCATTTTTGACTCAAGCCTTTTGATCAACCCTAAACCCAAACTCGACTACAACTCATTTGAAAGCCTTGTTCTCACTCTTTCTCATGAGAAATGGAAAACAGTGCAGCCACTTTTATTTGTTGTAGTATACCGCTCTCCTGGTCCTTACTCCGAATTTATAGCTGAGTTCTCGGAGTTTCTATCAGGCTTAGTCATTAAAGCAGATAAAGTAATTATTGTAGGTGACTTTAATGTACATGTCGACGTTGATAATGACAGCCTTAGCACTGCGTTTATCTCAGTATTAGACTCAGTTGGCTTCCGTCAGAATGTACATGAACCGACTCACTGTTTTAACCACACCCTCGACCTTGTTCTGACATATGGCATTGAAATCGAAGACTTAATAGTCTCCTCACAGAATCCTCTTTTATCAGACCATCATTTAATAACTTTCCAATTCATATTACCAGACTACCAGCCAGTAGGCAAAAATTCTTATACCAGACTCCTGTCTGATAGTGCTGTAGCTAAATTTAAGGATATGATCCCATCAGTATTTAATTCAATGCCATGTCTCAATACAACAGAGGAGTCTTATGCTAACGTTAGTCCCTCCCAGATTGACTTCCTGGTTGATAGTGCTACAGGATCGTTGCGTATGACACTTGACTCTGTTGCTCCCCTAAAAAAGAAGAAAATTAAACATAGGAGGTTAGCTCCATGGTATACTCCTCAAACCCGCAAATTAAAGCAAACTTCACGGAAAATAGAAAGGAAATGGCGTTCTACCAAATTGGAAGAATTTCGGTCCGCCTGGCAAGACAGTCTTAAAATATACAGGAAAGCCCTCCGCAGTGCCAGGGCAGCCTATTACTCTGCACTAATAGAGGAAAATAAGAACAATCCCAGGTTTCTCTTCAGCACTGTAGCCAGGCTGACAGAGAGCCATAATTCTGTTGAACCATGCATTCCTTTAGCTCTGAACAGTAATGACTTCATGAACTTCTTTAATGATAAAATTCTAACTATTAGAGACAGAATTCATCGACTCCTGCCGTTAACAGGTACTGTTTTGTCTTCAAACGCAGAAATCGTAGAAACTGTTAGTCTGTCGCAGTTTTAGACTGTTTTACTCCTGTTGACCTTCACCAACTAATTTCAATAATTTCATCATCAAAATCATCTACCTGTATTTTAGATCCTATCCCGACTAAGCTGTTTAAAGAAGTATTACCTCTAATTGACTCTTCAGTTTTAGACATGATCAATCTCTCTTTATCAACAGGCTACGTACCACAGTCCTTTAAAGTAGCTGTGATAAAACCGCTACTGAAAAAGCCTACTCTTGATCCAGGGGTTTTAGCCAACTATAGACCGATATCCAACCTTCCCTTTCTCTCAAAAACTCTTGAGAAAGCAGTTGCCAATCAGCTGTGCGACTTTCTAAACAATAATAGTTTATTCGAGGATTTCCAGTCAGGATTCAGAGTGCATCATAGCACAGAGACAGCACTGGTTAAAGTTACAAATGACCTTCTAATTGCATCTGATAAAGGATTTGTCTCTGTACTAGTCTTAGTGGATCTTAGTGCTGCATTTGACACCATTGACCATGGCATCCTATTGCAGACACTGGAACATTTCATTGGCATTAAGGGAACTGCGCTAAGCTGGTTTAAATCCTACTTGTAGATCGCTCTCAGTTTGTACGCGTTAATGACGACTCCTCTGTGCTCACTAAAGTCAGCTATGGAGTTCCGCAGGGTTCTGTGCTTGGACCAATTCTATTCACCTTATATATGCTTCCTTTAGGTAAGATTATCAGGAAGCACTCAATAAATTTTCATTGCTATGCAGATGATACCCAGCTATATTTATCAATGAAACCGGAAGAAACCAGTCAGTTAACTAGACTACAAGCATGTCTTCATGACATAAAGACCTGGATGACCTGCAATTTTCTGATGCTAAACTCGGACAAAACTGAAGTTATAGTATTCGGCCCTAAACATCTTAGAAGGTCACTTTCTGATGACATAGCAGCTATGGATGGCATTGCGCTGGCCTCCAGCACCACTGTAAAGAATCTGGGAGTCATCTTTGACCAAGACATGTCCTTTCACTCCCATGTAAAACAAATTTCAAGGACTGCCTTTTTTCACCTGCGTAATATCGCAAAAATCAGGCATATTTTATCTCAAAATGATGCAGAAAAACTAGTCCATGCATTCGTAACTTCCAGGCTGGATTATTGCAATTCTTTACTATCAGGCTGCCCAAATTGGTTGCTGAATATTCTCCAGTTGCTCCAGAACGCTGCAGCACGTGTTCTGACAAAAACCAGGAAGCGAGATCATATTTCTCCAATACTCGCCGCTCTGCACTGGCTCCCTGTAAAGTTTAGAATAGAGTTTAAAATTCTCCTCCTTACTTACAAAGCCATAAATGGCCAGGCACCTTCTTATCTTAAAGAGCTCATAGTACCTTATTGCCCTACTCGAACACTGCGTTCCCAGAATGCATTTCTACTTATGGTTCCTAAAGTCTCAAAAAGCAGAACAGGAGTCAGAGCATTTAGCTATCAAGCTCCTCTCCTGTGGAACCATCTTCAGTCTTTGTCCGGGAGGCAGACACTGTCTCTACATTTAAGAGTTGTCTTAAAACTGTCCTCTTTGATAAAGCTTATAGTTAGGGCTGGCTCAGGCTGGTCCTGGACCAGCCCCTAGTTATGCTGCTATAGGATTAGACTGTTG